>NW_028120705.1:5000-140000 GCF_965178545.1 Coloeus monedula | reverse complement strand
GCTGCTCTTTTTCTTGTTGAGTGGAAAACAGGAGGGAAAGAGCAACGACGGAAGGAATTCCACTCTTGCTGCTTCAAGGGATGGATCAGGAAGGGAACAGGCTGCAGGGAATTTGGAGTGCAAACTGAGATCTCTCCGATATTTTCGGCTCAGTCAGTCCATCAGTGCTTGGTGGCTGTTTAGGCCACGTGCAAGGTGAATGATGGTGCACATGGCAGAGCTGCTGGTGGCTCCTTCCCCTGCCCGGCTGTCAGTCACCCTGCAGGGTGCTGGAGCAGCGTGCCAGAGGCCGTGGATCCTATGGATCCCATGGATCCCAGGGGCGTGATCAGGAGCCTGGGCCTGCTGGCCACTCCTTGCTCTCTCTTACCCTGATTTTTCAGCTCTGCAGCGAATCCAGCTTGAGTTTTTCAACCCCCTAGAAACCCAGGGACCTTTCATGTCTGTTCTCAGATCTGGGATTTAAATCCAGCCCTTATCAAAGCACCCCGTGACCAGGCAGGCCCTGAATCCCAGCAGGGATCTGATAAAGAGGGACCTGACATCCTAAAGAAACCCTTTGAAATCCTGCTGGGATTGATTTGTATCCATAATGGAGCCCCGAGCTCTCTGCCAGGGAGAGATGAAGCTGCTCCTTTGCTTTATTATCCTCAGGCCCTTCCCAGCTTTGAGGGAAATTCAGTCCCTCTTCAAGCCCCAAAATCATGGAAAAGCTCCTTTGTATCCTCTCCACAGCCCCTACGTGGATTAATCAACTTTTTATTTGATATGGTGTCATTCTCCTTCTTTTTCCATGGATAAAACTCCACGGTGAGCAATCAGAGCAGAAATAGGAAATGCAGGAGTCTTGGATTCCACAGTGGGATTAACTTCCCTTTTCTGCTCTCTTTCAGGACAGGAAAAACCACTGAACTCGCCCCATCTTTGGGACCAAGAGCTTTGGTGCTGGAGTAGGCAAAGCCAGCTAGGGCCCCCCTTGTCCTGCCCATGGTGTGGGTCAGGGACAGGCTCCTCTTCTCCTCTGCGCTGGGATGAACTGCCTAGGGAATGCTATTTCTGACAGCCCGGTCCTAGCCCCGGCTACTGGAAATGGGCGGAGGTGAAGAGGCAAGTGCCAGAGTTGCTTGGGGATGATGGAATTGTGGTGTTTGGCTGTGCCCAGAGGGGCAGGTTGGGCATTTCTGTGTGTCTGAGGACCGGTTTGGGTGCTGGGGAGCCCGGGGAGCCGAGCTCTCAGTGCATTCCCAGCTCACCCGGGGGTGGGAGCTGGTGCAGGGCTGGGTGACAGCCTCTGGTCGGGCTCGGGGCAGGCCCTGGCCCCGGCACAGACACGCTGGGGTGGTTTGGGGCCGCTTGGGGAGCAATGGGAAGAAAATGAGGGATGGTGCTGGGCGGAGCGATCGGCCTGTGCTCGTGTCAGCGCAGCCGTGCAGGGCACTGGGATCTGGGTAAAACACCGGCTCTCCTGGTGTTCAGGGATGCAAGGTCTGAGGGACCGGATTTACTTGGGGTTTTCCAGGACAGCAGGAAGAAGAGGAAATGTGGTGCCAGAGGTGCGTCCCATCAGGTTGCAGTTTCCTCTTTCCCATTTCCATTTCCTCCTCAGTGCGGGTGTCCCCTGCAGCCCATGAGCACGGGGCCGGTGACAACTCCCTGTCTGTAGAGGGATTCCTTATGGAACAAGGGCAGATGACACTTGTGTGAGGCTTACGACTGTTAGAATTAGAGCAGGATGGGTTTAAGGAAAACTAGAATCGTGTGTTAATCTTACTGGTCAATGAACAAATGGAATCCACACTTCTATAAGAAAAAATATAGTGTATGGAGCATATAGAAGAAGCTGTTTTTGCCTGCTGCTGCTGCTTGGCTGTATCATGTAACCCCATTTGAACTCTGCCTTCAAGACAGCTGTGAGACCGTGAAATAAAGAACTTAGCAGAACAGCAGCCTCCTCTGCTCTTTCACCCTGGTCCGAGAAGGAGGGGTACCCTGTCAAAGGCTCAACACTTGCCTTTCTGACTTTGTTTCTAAATTTCTACCTTTCTAATTTTGTTTGTTTCTAATTTTTGTTTGTTTGTTTCTGACTTTGTTTGTTTTCAACTTTCTCCCTTTAGAAATTTGTTTGTTTCTTGTATTTTACCTCTTTGTTTGTTTCTAAATTTCTGCCGTTGTAACTTTGTTTCTAACTTTCTACTTTTAAAATTTCATTTGTTTTTAACTTTTTACCATTCCTCCCAGCGAGGGCTGTGTGCAGAATACTAAAACCTGTTAAGTTCTTCACTTTTACGTCTATAGGCAAATGCTACTGATTTAGATGTAAATTCATTTTGAAATAAGCCAGCCCTCTCTGTCTACTCTGTCGCATACAGCAATATAAGAAGCTGGGAATAGAGATCCGCAGGTTTTGAGAATAACGAGCCGGCGTTTTTCTGTAGGAAGGAAAGCAGCAAGCGCCTGGCCGCAGGAGCCGAGACGCTCGGGCTGCAGGAGCTGCAGAGCGCCCGGAGCCGGCTTTTCCCTGTGCTCTGTGCCTGCCCCCGGGCTGAGCTGGGCGGCGCTGCTGCCGCCTGGTGGCGAGAGCGCGGCACTGCCGCCCCCGACACGGCGCCCCGGCGCTGCTGCCGCCCGGTGCCGGCTGAGCCGAGAGGGCGGCGGCCTCGGTGGCTGCCGAGCGTGGCAAGGAGCGGGAGCGAGCGGGGCCGGGTGTGTCAGCGGAGGGGAGGGGCGAAGGGCGGTTCGCAGCGCCAAGGGACACGGCCGTGCATGAGCGGGGCCACAGCTATGGAAAGGAACGGGCGCCGTGCGGGGCGGTGACCGCGGGGAATGACAGCGCGGGGGGCGGCCCGGCGGGGCCGGTTTTGCCGGGCAGCAGAGGCGCGGTCGCAGCGCGACCCGGGCGGGAGGCACCGGGCGGGCACGGTCGGAATAGAGCCGCCCGCGTGTCGCTCTCAAGGAGGCGGCTCGGAAAGGAAGGCGCAGTTCCGCGCTCTCGGGACGGCGTTAAGTGACGTTTTTATTAGAATATGACAGTATTTATTTTATTTTATTATTTTATTATCTGCCAGGACCTTGCAGAGGGTGGTTTACACTTCCGCCACACTCAAGATGGCGGACGCAGTAGGCCCCCTGCGAGAGGTGTCCCTGCCGATGCCTGCCGCCGGTCGCGGAGCCGTCGCCCGCCTCCGGCGCGGCTGACCCCGCCAGCCGTGTCCTCGCACCGGGAAGCACCGCGGAAAATCGCGCGGAAAGCGCGGGGCCGGCGTCGGAGTCCGGGCCGGATTCAGGCAGCCGACTAGACAGAAGCCCTTGTGAGGGGCGGCGGGGGCCCTAAGTGTACCACACTAAAGATGGCGGCTCGACCGGAAGTGGCTTCTGCCAGCACCCAAGATGGCGGCGAAGGGCGGAAGTGTCGTCACTGCCACACTAAAGATGGCGGTCGTGTACACTGTTTTCTGACCTTCTCAATATGGCGGCAGGGAAGGGCCCCCCCCCCCCCCCCCCCCAAGCTGCGTCTATTCGGCTGCCTGAACGCGACGCCGACGCCGACGCCAGCCCAGCGCTTGCGCGCAATTTTCTGAGGCGTTTCCCGCTACGCGGACACCGACTGTGGGGTCAGCGGCGCCTGGGGCAGGCGGGAGCATTCAGGCAGTCGAATAGACGGAGCGGGGGGGGGGGGGGGGGGTCCTTCCGGCCGCCATCTTGAGAAGGTCGAATAGCCACATCGGTGCGGTACCGGTGACTTCCGCCCTTCTTCGCCAGGAGCGGCGATAGCGGGGAGCCCGGGGAGCAGCGCTGCCGGGCCGGGGGCACCGGGGCGGGTGCTCCGGGCTCGGAGGTGAGCGGGGAACGGGGACAGCCCCGAGCGGACGGTGGGGGCCGCGGGGGATCGGTATTCCGGCCCAGGGATGAGTGTTCCGGCACAGGGGTGGCTGTCCCGGCACAGGGATGCGTTCATGGACTGTCTAATAATATTATTTAACGATCGTGCAAGGAGATCTGTATAAAAAAATCCTCCGTGGTCATCCTTCTCCCAGCCCCGCTGTGTTTTCAGGATCTTGGGGGAAGAGTTTGGGTCTGAACAAGGCTCTCGGGCACAGGGTGGGATTCTTGGGGTGCAGGGCCAGGATTTGGACTCGATGCTCCCTGTGGGTCCCTTGCAGCCCAGGAAATGCTGCGATCCTGTGCCTCTGAGGGTGAAATAAAGGGGAGCGGTGGGGTTTGTGCCCGCTGTGTTCACGGCCCCGCCGGCTCAGGGCGGGTTAAAGGCGCAGCTGCCCCGAGACAGCGGGACCGGCCGGGGCTGCTCGCTCCCGGTGCTGCCGCCTCGTGGGGAGAGCCCGGCACTGCAGCCCGCGCAGGCGCTGGACCACGGGATGGGCGTGGAACAGCAGCGCAGGGGATGCTGAGGCAGCGCAGGGAATGCTGCGGTCCCAGGGAAGGCTGAGGCGTCCCCTGCCCGGGGCACTCGGCAGCAAACCCCTGATGTTGAGCAGAAAAAGGAAAGTTCTGGGTTAGTGGGAGGAGGTTTCTGGAATGGAGCTGGGACAGGTGCTGATCCACGCATGGAATCACGGGCTGGTTTGGCTTGGAAGGGACCACCAGGATCATTTACACTCTGTTTGTTGTCTGATTGCACAGCGAAGAACATCCAGAACTGCCGCCTCACCCTCACGGACAGCAGGAATGTCTTCCATAGCTCTTGTTTTGGAATGGGAATGGCTGTTGGGAGCTCTGGCAGGACCAGGTAAGAAGAGAAATGGGATCATTGTGGCTGCTGCTGGAGGTGGTTTTCTGCTTTCCGGCTGTTCTTCTCATTGATCCTTTCACAGCAGTGTTCTAGGGCACATTTGAGGGTAATTCCAGGAATCTGAAACCAGATAAAAACTGGTGGGGAAAAAATGTGAACGTGATCCATTTCTGGTAGTTCCAAGCTTCTCCCACAACACCGTTCCAGGGGAAAGCTGATAAAAGGGTAAAGATGCAGAGGAACAAGTGCTGTAAAGCCCCCTGGCGCTCTGAGAGAGCAAACCTTCCAGTAGTCCCAGCAGATCTCTTGGAGAAAGTGTGGGATCGCAAGGTTTTCCAGGAAAGCAAAACAAGGGTGGAGATGAGGGAATAGGCTTCCAGTTCTTCCTTGAGCTGAAAGCCTGGGGGAATTGAGAGGGGCCACAAGAACTGTTTGTGTAGGAAAATGGGAGTTTGGGGGCTGAATCTGAGTTTCCCTCTGGGGCATTTTTGAGGGAAAAGCTGAGGTGCTGTTTAAGGGAGAGAATGCAGATTTTTGGGGTGGAAAAGGTTGAATCAATATTGTAGAGGAAGTAAAACGCTGGGGGTAAAAGTGGATGCAATCTGGAGGGGACAGATTGAATATTTTGGAGGCAAAATGGGGAACTGAGTAGTGGAGAGATGGGGAACATTTTGGAGGCAACACTTGACAAACTCTCTGGGGTGGAGAACGACCACATTGAGGGAAAAATGAGGTGATGAGCAGTGGGCACGTAGGGAAGGTCGTGGGGGTAAATCTTGAGAAAAGCCCCGTGGTATTCAAGAAATCCTTGGAAGCAGGACTGAGGAATTCAGTGGTGGAAAAATAGGGGAATTTTGCGGGGGTAAAACTTTAAAAGATCTAAGAGTTGAGAGTGTGTGTTTTTAGGTAGAAAGGATGTCTTGTTGAAGTTGGGCGTCTGGATTGTGGCATTTATGGATCCAGAAAGTAGAAGATAAAGGAGACTCCCAAAGCCTCGGTAGCTGTGTTAAGAAATCCGTCCCAGGGAAGAAAGGTACCTAAACCTCCTAGAAGTAGGGACTAATTAGCATGGGAAGGGGAAAACCCACCCCCAGTGGGAGAGAGCACGCCGGGTAAGGGAAGAGAAGGATGCCCTTAAGAAGAAGTAGGGAAGGTGAATTTCTCGGCTTGCTGAAATGTATCAAAAAGTTTGGAACCTGGGTCTGTGTGGAGGCCGGGATTTTCTCGGCCATATGCAGAGCCCAGCACTAGGAATAGAGTAATTCCAGGCTTTACAACGCCAAAAATGCAGTACCAGAGAGTTCTGTTATCCCGAGGACTTGGGGGATATTTGGCAAAAATTTCCGGGGGCCCAGGCTGGACCGAGCTTTTAACGCTCCCCGGATTCACGGGATCGGGGATTCCAGCGTGCCCTGCACGGGTTTTTTCAGGGAAGTCCCAAATCCTTCGTGTGAGCACGAAGCAGAATCCCCTGGGAGCTGTGAAGGCAACAGGATATTTCTTGGGAATTTTGAAGGATTGGGGGAGTCCTCAGTGTTAGGTTGGAATGAACGCAAATTGTCCGGGAGTTGCTGGTTTGGGGATGGCCGGGTCTGGGTTTGGATTTGTGGGCACCGAGTGTTCCTTGTGTCAGCTTTAGGTCTTCTGGATTGGTGGGAGTAGTCAGAGAAAAGAGAAGACAATTGAAATGCGGAGCTCCATTCCCGGAGAAATGGTCGGGATGGGAGAGGAAAGGCTGTGGAGCTGCTGGGAGCTCGTGGAGAACGAAAGGATCTGAGGCCTGGAGGCAAAAGCTGTGGAATAAAGCCTGAAAAGGGTGTGGGGTGGGGCGGGAGGGGGAGGAGGGCACCGTGGTGGGGGGAAAGAGGGAAAGGATCCCTGCTCCGGGAATCCAGCAGGGACCAGGAGAGGATCATTTTCCATCCACTGCTCTCAGTGGAATCCTAATAAGGACGGTGGAAGGGAAGTGATTCGTTTGTTCTTAGGTTTGGAATGAAAAGTGCTCTTGCAGAGGGGACTATTGACCTGTTAAAATTCTGTTGGATACAGGAAAAGAGGGAGGAAGCAAGCAGCTGGGGAATGAAGGGGTGGATTTTTTGGTGGATACAGGGAAAGACACGGGAAGGGGCTCTCAAGTAAAATACACCTCACGGGCAGCACCAGGAGAAGCCTCAAGTGCCCTTTTTTTCCAAGCTCTGGCATTCCAGAGGAGTAAGCAGTGGTCAGCCCATCACTTTCTGTATTCCTTGGATGCCCAGTGCTTTGTTGGGAAGAGATAGTATTTGGAAATGAACAAATCCGGGGATGTAATTTCCTGATAGTAAAGCCCCAGAGAGCCTGGTTTTGATATCCTTCCAGCACCCAAACGCAGCAGAGGGAATCCTGGCGGAGCTGGAAAACGCTGTCGCTCCGTCGGTGGAATTCCTGGGAACTGGAAAGCAGCAGAAGCAGCAAGAACAGAGTTGGAAGCAGGCTCCAGCCGGGTAAGGCAGACACCAAATCCTTTGGAACTGGGCAGGGGTGGGAAGAATGAATTCTTACATTTGTAGCCCAGGGATTCCTGAGCAGGATCCCGGCAGGGAAGACTGCAGGGATCAGGCTGGGGCCTGATCGCAGCTGGGGGCAGCGAGCCTTGGAATTGGCTGAAGGGAAGAAAGAGGGATCCTTTGAGCACAAGGATCAGGTGTCAAATGCGGAGATGGCATCAGACAATTCCTCGGGAGGGTTTAGTTCCTGGGCCAAATCGATCTCCTGCCTTGTGAAGGAGCTCAGAGAGCTGGGAAGAGCCCAAGCAACGCAGGGAATGCACCGGCAGATAAAAGTGCCGGGGAACGGTGGGGAAAAGCATCCGAACAGGGGGCCTCGTTTTGTACAGGGACGGTACAAAAAATTGTCCGAAAGAATAGGAATGGAATGGGATTTTACGTATTCCTCGGAGGCCACAATCCAGTGGGAAGGCTGAGAGAAAGAAACAAGGCCTAAAAAGGCAGATGAGCCAAATCTGCCCAAAGCCTCCAATGGCCACATTCCCTGGCATTGCTGAGGACTTCAGCCAAGCTCCAAGCAAAAGGTGAGCCCCTGATTTTGGTGCCAAGGGAAACTCCAAGTTAAGAATGATCCAAATATGAAGCGCTTCTCACAAAACTCAGCTTTGCAAACCTTTCTTTGGGCTAAAAAAGAAAAGATGGGAATGCCCTTGGCAGAAAAGCAGCTGTGAGGCACAGCAGGCTTCAAATGCCTGTCAGCAGGAGCTCCAGGAGAAACGGCTGTGGCTCCGGGCATCCTGGGCTTTCCAGGCAGGTTTTGTAGCGGATTGCAAGGCAGTTTTCCTGCCTCTGGGGGGTGGCACCTGCATCCCGCTGGAAAGGGAAAATGTGGAGAGAGGGGCAAGCGGGAAGACGGTTGCTGATGTGTGTCCTTGGATCGCAGTTCCTCCCGGTGAGTCTGTGCTGCTGGAAGTTTGAAGGAGATCAGTCCTGGAGTACGTGTGGGTTCACCTGTGGGGTTTGGGAGCGACGCTGGCCATGAAATTCCAGGGATGTTCCCTTTGCTGGAGTGAGAAGCAGTGGAAGCACTTTGCTGTCTGCTTCTTCATCGCCTTCGCCTCGGTCCCCTGGGGCTCCAGGTAATCCCCTCTCACCTTTGCTTTTCCAAGGGTCTCTAAATGAGGGCTTGAGCTTTGGTGTAGCTCCCTTTACAGGGAAGATCTGTTCCAGGAAAGGTCTCCTGGTCTGGACCGATGGCGTTGCAGGAAGAGCAGGAAACCCCGCAGCTCCTGTGGCTCCCTCATCCGATTTGCCTGCAGGCAGCAGCAAGGATCATTCCCAAGTGTCATCCCCTGGCTCCGTGACTCGGTGAGGTTGTGTTCCCCCAAAGGCCAGGGGCCGCTTTGTTTTGCAGCTCACGAAAGTCCAGCTCGGTGGTGCTGGGTTTGGTTTTTGTGTGTAATGAAGGCACTAAAAAATTCCCCTCCTTCACTGGCACAGCCCTGGAGTGGGAGCAGATTCCCCTTATCCCGCAGTTATCCCGCTCCTGCCCTGGATCCCTGCGGTGCCGTGTGTTCTCCAAGCTCACAGCACTGCTGGCTCTAAACAAGAAAAACAATCCCTGTTCCTTCTCTTCTCCGTCCTTGATGTTCCCAGGCCCTGCATCTCCCTGGCTATTCCCTGTGGGAGTCTTCATCTCCATCCCACCTTATCCCGATCAGGTAAGGGTCTGAGACGTGTTTAGCAGCAAATGCATTCCTGTGAAGAAAGCCAAGAGCAAAGAGCATCCAGATGCAGAGAAGTCTTTAGAAAAGCGTTCCAGACGTGCAAATGAGGGATGTGTCTTCCTGCATCTCCTGTTGTTTTTCTCTGTCACGTTTTGGAAGGGTTTCTCTCAGTGATTTCCTGCAGTCCAGGTGCGTCCCTTCTTTTGTCCAAATCCAGTGCCAGAGGATCGAACAACTGACGAGTGGGGCCTGGGATGAAAACGGTTCTCCTAAAATGAGGGAAACAATGCTAGAAGAGAAATGAGCATCCTTTTAATGCCTGGAATAAAAATGCTGGAAAAGGGCACTTTTTATTTGATATGGTGTCATTCTCCTTTTTTTTTCCATAGCTAAAACTCCACGGTGAGCAAGCAGAGCAGAAATAGGAAATGCAGGAGTCTTGGATTCCACAGTGGGATTAACTTCCCTTTTCTGCTCTCTTTCAGGACAGGAAAAACCACTGAACTCGCCCCATCTTTGGGCCCAAGAGCTGTGGTGTTGGAGTAGGCAAAGCCAGCTAGGGCCCCCCTTGTCCTGCCCATGGTGTGGGTCAGGGACAGGCTCCTCTTCTCCTCTGCGCTGGGATGAACTGCCTAGGGAATGCTATTTTTGACAGCCCGGTCCTAGCCCCGGCTACTGGAAATGGGCGGAGGTGAAGAGGCAAGTGCCAGAGTTGCTTGGGGATGATGGAATTGTGGTGTTTGGCTGTGCCCAGAGGGGCAGGTTGGGCATTTCTGTGTGTCTGAGGACCGGTTTGGGTGCTGGGGAGCCCGGGGAGCCGAGCTCTCAGTGCATTCCCAGCTCACCCGGGGGTGGGAGCTGGTGCAGGGCTCTGGTCGGGCTCGGGGCAGGCCCTGGCCCCAGCACAGACACGCTGGGGTGGTTTGGGGCCGCTTGGGGAGCACTGGGAGGAAAATGAGGGATGGTGCTGGGCGGAACGGTCAGCCTGCGCTCGTGTCAGCGCAGCCGTGCAGGGCACTGGGATCTGGGTAAAACACCGGCTCTCCTGGTGTTCAGGGAAGCAAGGTCTGTATTTATCCATACGTATTTATCCCTACATATTTATCCCTATATTTATCCATGGATTATCCATATATGTTTATCCATATACATTTATCCATATGTTTATCCACGTATTTACCCATGAATTTATCCCTATATTTACCCATGTATTTACCCCTGTATTTTATGAACACTCAAGTGCCATATCCATGTATTTTATGAGCACTTCCAGGGTTGGTGACTCCACCACTGCCCTGGGCAGCTGTTCCAGCGCTGGACAACCCTTCCCATGCTGGGCCAGGAGATGGATTCTGGAAATGCAGACTCTGAGGAGCTGGGGATTAAGGCAGCATTGGATTCCTTTATTCTCCCAGAAGGATAAAGGAGATTTATCCCCAGACGAACCAGAGGTGATCACACTGAGGTCATTAGTGGGATTTCTTCCTTACTCCCACAAATACCCACTGGGGTGACAGAGTTCCCTACAAGGGCGGTGTTGGAAGGAGCTGCTGGAATGTTTTGCTGTTTATTGGGATCCACAGGATGTTTGGTGTCTCTCAGAGCTGTTCCAGGCTTTCCACAGACCCAAACACTCCTCACACTTCTCCTCAGAGTAGAGAGGTTTCCCAGAGTGCTGGTTTTTAATTTCAGATGCTGGGATAACGACACGGCTTCAGGAGGCAGGAGACTCATTGTGCTGTGCCTCAGTCCAGGCAGGGACAACCCCCAGCTAATAAAAACATCTTTAAAGCACAAAAAGTCCCATTAAACTGATATTATAAAGGCTGCAAATTGAAGCAGGCCTCAATCAGAAAGCAGCAGAATTTAATTCCCCCCCTTGCCCATTTGCATGATGATCTCCTTCCTAATTGCCCATCTACGCTTTTCCCACAGAAGTGCTGTCCCGAGGTTGGAGATGGTTCCAGCTTTATGGAGCTTTGATCTTTATCTGGTTTTACTTTTTACAGGGCACAGAACCCGAGAGTGGCAGCTGCTTTCCTCTTGTTCCTCCTGTGGCAGTGAACTGCTCTTCCCGAGGACGGCTGCAGGAATTCTCAGGCAGCATAACGTATGGAATGCCAGGCACGCTACAGAATTCCAGTGGGAGCAGCAGGAACTTCTGTTCTTTACTGGCAGGGCTGTGCCATGAAGGGGAGCTCGGAGATATTGGTCAGTTCAGGGAATGAGCCTGGCTCATGGTAAGGAAATTCACTGTGCAGTTACTTCGGGCCCTTCTCCTTCTCCTCCTTCTCCTCCTTCTCCTCCTTCTCCTCCTTCTCCTCCTTCTCCTCCTTCTCCTCCTCCTCCTCCTCCTTCTCCTCCTCCTCCTCCTTCTCCTCCTCCTTCTCCTTCTCCTTCTCCTTCTCCTTCTCCTTCTCCTTCTCCTTCTCCTTCTCCTTCTCCTTCTCCTTCTCCTTCTCCTTCTCCTTCTCCTTCTCCTTCTCCTTCTCCTTCTCCTTCTCCTTCTCCTTCTCCTCCTCCTCCTCCTCCTCCTCCTCCTCCTCCTCCTTCTCCTTCTCCTTCTCCTTCTCCTTCTCCTCCTTCTCCTTCTCCCTCTCTTCCCAACACCAGTTCCAGACCTCAGTATAATCCATGTTCCCACAGCCTGACCTTGCAGTTTTCCCAGTTTAGCAGCCCCAGCCACACTTGCAGCCTCTCTGTCTGGACTTTGTCTTGCTGAAATCTCCCTTTGTTGATCCTTTGCTGCCTCACCTTTTATCCAGCAATAACGTGCAGTGGGTGGAAGCTTCTCAGAATTCCCTCCCTGTTCCACTGGAAACATTCCCAAGTGGAAGCAGCTGCACTGCCCATCAGCACTTGCCTGCTTTTAGGGGTGGTTGAGGCATGAAGGATGCAACAAATGGAGTTGGCTCCAAGGGGATGAAATGCTCCCCCTGAGGCTGCTCAGAGAGCTGGAGCTGAGGAATCCGGGTGGGAATCACTCTAAGAAAAAGGAAGGAAAAGAGAGCAGAGGAACAGGGATGCAATTCCAACCTCTCCAAGGACTGGGATGGGCACATTCACCAACACCATTTAATCTAGACACGATTTCTTCTTTGCCTCTGGCTGCCAGGAGCAGGATGAGCAGTTTAATGAGTTTAAATAGTGAATAGTTTAATTAGCTGGAAGAGACTGGATCAATAGCTGCTTAAACAAACAACTGGATCCCTGTTTCCAAGCTTGGATGTAGTTTTGGAAGGTTCCTGGCAGTTTGGCAGGGATTAGTGATGCTGAGAATGTGCTTTTTTGTGGGTTTGGGGCTTTTACTCCTGTTCACGTGGCTGCTCTTTTTCTTGTTGAGTGGAAAACAGGAGGGAAAGAGCAACGACGGAAGGAATTCCACTCTTGCTGCTTCAAGGGATGGATCAGGAAGGGAACAGGCTGCAGGGAATTTGGAGTGCAAACTGAGATCTCTCCGATATTTTCGGCTCAGTCAGTCCATCAGTGCTTGGTGGCTGTTTAGGCCACGTGCAAGGTGAATGATGGTGCACATGGCAGAGCTGCTGGTGGCTCCTTCCCCTGCCCGGCTGTCAGTCACCCTGCAGGGTGCTGGAGCAGCGTGCCAGAGGCCGTGGATCCTATGGATCCCATGGATCCCAGGGGCGTGATCAGGAGCCTGGGCCTGCTGGCCACTCCTTGCTCTCTCTTACCCTGATTTTTCAGCTCTGCAGCGAATCCAGCTTGAGTTTTTCAACCCCCTAGAAACCCAGGGACCTTTCATGTCTGTTCTCAGATCTGGGATTTAAATCCAGCCCTTATCAAAGCACCCCGTGACCAGGCAGGCCCTGAATCCCAGCAGGGATCTGATAAAGAGGGACCTGACATCCTAAAGAAACCCTTTGAAATCCTGCTGGGATTGATTTGTATCCATAATGGAGCCCCGAGCTCTCTGCCAGGGAGAGATGAAGCTGCTCCTTTGCTTTATTATCCTCAGGCCCTTCCCAGCTTTGAGGGAAATTCAGTCCCTCTTCAAGCCCCAAAATCATGGAAAAGCTCCTTTGTATCCTCTCCACAGCCCCTACGTGGATTAATCAACTTTTTATTTGATATGGTGTCATTCTCCTTCTTTTTCCATGGATAAAACTCCACGGTGAGCAATCAGAGCAGAAATAGGAAATGCAGGAGTCTTGGATTCCACAGTGGGATTAACTTCCCTTTTCTGCTCTCTTTCAGGACAGGAAAAACCACTGAACTCGCCCCATCTTTGGGACCAAGAGCTTTGGTGCTGGAGTAGGCAAAGCCAGCTAGGGCCCCCCTTGTCCTGCCCATGGTGTGGGTCAGGGACAGGCTCCTCTTCTCCTCTGCGCTGGGATGAACTGCCTAGGGAATGCTATTTCTGACAGCCCGGTCCTAGCCCCGGCTACTGGAAATGGGCGGAGGTGAAGAGGCAAGTGCCAGAGTTGCTTGGGGATGATGGAATTGTGGTGTTTGGCTGTGCCCAGAGGGGCAGGTTGGGCATTTCTGTGTGTCTGAGGACCGGTTTGGGTGCTGGGGAGCCCGGGGAGCCGAGCTCTCAGTGCATTCCCAGCTCACCCGGGGGTGGGAGCTGGTGCAGGGCTGGGTGACAGCCTCTGGTCGGGCTCGGGGCAGGCCCTGGCCCCGGCACAGACACGCTGGGGTGGTTTGGGGCCGCTTGGGGAGCAATGGGAAGAAAATGAGGGATGGTGCTGGGCGGAGCGATCGGCCTGTGCTCGTGTCAGCGCAGCCGTGCAGGGCACTGGGATCTGGGTAAAACACCGGCTCTCCTGGTGTTCAGGGATGCAAGGTCTGAGGGACCGGATTTACTTGGGGTTTTCCAGGACAGCAGGAAGAAGAGGAAATGTGGTGCCAGAGGTGCGTCCCATCAGGTTGCAGTTTCCTCTTTCCCATTTCCATTTCCTCCTCAGTGCGGGTGTCCCCTGCAGCCCATGAGCACGGGGCCGGTGACAACTCCCTGTCTGTAGAGGGATTCCTTATGGAACAAGGGCAGATGACACTTGTGTGAGGCTTACGACTGTTAGAATTAGAGCAGGATGGGTTTAAGGAAAACTAGAATCGTGTGTTAATCTTACTGGTCAATGAACAAATGGAATCCACACTTCTATAAGAAAAAATATAGTGTATGGAGCATATAGAAGAAGCTGTTTTTGCCTGCTGCTGCTGCTTGGCTGTATCATGTAACCCCATTTGAACTCTGCCTTCAAGACAGCTGTGAGACCGTGAAATAAAGAACTTAGCAGAACAGCAGCCTCCTCTGCTCTTTCACCCTGGTCCGAGAAGGAGGGGTACCCTGTCAAAGGCTCAACACTTGCCTTTCTGACTTTGTTTCTAAATTTCTACCTTTCTAATTTTGTTTGTTTCTAATTTTTGTTTGTTTGTTTCTGACTTTGTTTGTTTTCAACTTTCTCCCTTTAGAAATTTGTTTGTTTCTTGTATTTTACCTCTTTGTTTGTTTCTAAATTTCTGCCGTTGTAACTTTGTTTCTAACTTTCTACTTTTAAAATTTCATTTGTTTTTAACTTTTTACCATTCCTCCCAGCGAGGGCTGTGTGCAGAATACTAAAACCTGTTAAGTTCTTCACTTTTACGTCTATAGGCAAATGCTACTGATTTAGATGTAAATTCATTTTGAAATAAGCCAGCCCTCTCTGTCTACTCTGTCGCATACAGCAATATAAGAAGCTGGGAATAGAGATCCGCAGGTTTTGAGAATAACGAGCCGGCGTTTTTCTGTAGGAAGGAAAGCAGCAAGCGCCTGGCCGCAGGAGCCGAGACGCTCGGGCTGCAGGAGCTGCAGAGCGCCCGGAGCCGGCTTTTCCCTGTGCTCTGTGCCTGCCCCCGGGCTGAGCTGGGCGGCGCTGCTGCCGCCTGGTGGCGAGAGCGCGGCACTGCCGCCCCCGACACGGCGCCCCGGCGCTGCTGCCGCCCGGTGCCGGCTGAGCCGAGAGGGCGGCGGCCTCGGTGGCTGCCGAGCGTGGCAAGGAGCGGGAGCGAGCGGGGCCGGGTGTGTCAGCGGAGGGGAGGGGCGAAGGGCGGTTCGCAGCGCCAAGGGACACGGCCGTGCATGAGCGGGGCCACAGCTATGGAAAGGAACGGGCGCCGTGCGGGGCGGTGACCGCGGGGAATGACAGCGCGGGGGGCGGCCCGGCGGGGCCGGTTTTGCCGGGCAGCAGAGGCGCGGTCGCAGCGCGACCCGGGCGGGAGGCACCGGGCGGGCACGGTCGGAATAGAGCCGCCCGCGTGTCGCTCTCAAGGAGGCGGCTCGGAAAGGAAGGCGCAGTTCCGCGCTCTCGGGACGGCGTTAAGTGACGTTTTTATTAGAATATGACAGTATTTATTTTATTTTATTATTTTATTATCTGCCAGGACCTTGCAGAGGGTGGTTTACACTTCCGCCACACTCAAGATGGCGGACGCAGTAGGCCCCCTGCGAGAGGTGTCCCTGCCGATGCCTGCCGCCGGTCGCGGAGCCGTCGCCCGCCTCCGGCGCGGCTGACCCCGCCAGCCGTGTCCTCGCACCGGGAAGCACCGCGGAAAATCGCGCGGAAAGCGCGGGGCCGGCGTCGGAGTCCGGGCCGGATTCAGGCAGCCGACTAGACAGAAGCCCTTGTGAGGGGCGGCGGGGGCCCTAAGTGTACCACACTAAAGATGGCGGCTCGACCGGAAGTGGCTTCTGCCAGCACCCAAGATGGCGGCGAAGGGCGGAAGTGTCGTCACTGCCACACTAAAGATGGCGGTCGTGTACACTGTTTTCTGACCTTCTCAATATGGCGGCAGGGAAGGGCCCCCCCCCCCCCCCCCAAGCTGCGTCTATTCGGCTGCCTGAACGCGACGCCGACGCCGACGCCAGCCCAGCGCTTGCGCGCAATTTTCTGAGGCGTTTCCCGCTACGCGGACACCGACTGTGGGGTCAGCGGCGCCTGGGGCAGGCGGGAGCATTCAGGCAGTCGAATAGACGGAGCGGGGGGGGGGGGGGGGGGGGTCCTTCCGGCCGCCATCTTGAGAAGGTCGAATAGCCACATCGGTGCGGTACCGGTGACTTCCGCCCTTCTTCGCCAGGAGCGGCGATAGCGGGGAGCCCGGGGAGCAGCGCTGCCGGGCCGGGGGCACCGGGGCGGGTGCTCCGGGCTCGGAGGTGAGCGGGGAACGGGGACAGCCCCGAGCGGACGGTGGGGGCCGCGGGGGATCGGTATTCCGGCCCAGGGATGAGTGTTCCGGCACAGGGGTGGCTGTCCCGGCACAGGGATGCGTTCATGGACTGTCTAATAATATTATTTAACGATCGTGCAAGGAGATCTGTATAAAAAAATCCTCCGTGGTCATCCCTCTCCCAGCCCCGCTGTGTTTTCAGGATCTTGGGGGAAGAGTTTGGGTCTGAACAAGGCTCTCGGGCACAGGGTGGGATTCTTGGGGTGCAGGGCCAGGATTTGGACTCGATGCTCCCTGTGGGTCCCTTGCAGCCCAGGAAATGCTGCGATCCTGTGCCTCTGAGGGTGAAATAAAGGGGAGCGGTGGCGTTTGTGCCCGCTGTGTTCACGGCCCCGCCGGCTCAGGGCGGGTTAAAGGCGCAGCTGCCCCGAGACAGCGGGACCGGCCGGGGCTGCTCGCTCCCGGTGCTGCCGCCTCGTGGGGAGAGCCCGGCACTGCAGCCCGCGCAGGCGCTGGACCACGGGATGGGCGTGGAACAGCAGCGCAGGGGATGCTGAGGCAGCGCAGGGAATGCTGCGGTCCCAGGGAAGGCTGAGGCGTCCCCTGCCCGGGGCACTCGGCAGCAAACCCCTGATGTTGAGCAGAAAAAGGAAAGTTCTGGGTTAGTGGGAGGAGGTTTCTGGAATGGAGCTGGGACAGGTGCTGATCCACGCATGGAATCACGGGCTGGTTTGGCTTGGAAGGGACCACCAGGATCATTTACACTCTGTTTGTTGTCTGATTGCACAGCGAAGAACATCCAGAACTGCCGCCTCACCCTCACGGACAGCAGGAATGTCTTCCATAGCTCTTGTTTTGGAATGGGAATGGCTGTTGGGAGCTCTGGCAGGACCAGGTAAGAAGAGAAATGGGATCATTGTGGCTGCTGCTGGAGGTGGTTTTCTGCTTTCCGGCTGTTCTTCTCATTGATCCTTTCACAGCAGTGTTCTAGGGCACATTTGAGGGTAATTCCAGGAATCTGAAACCAGATAAAAACTGGTGGGGAAAAAATGTGAACGTGATCCATTTCTGGTAGTTCCAAGCTTCTCCCACAACACCGTTCCAGGGGAAAGCTGATAAAAGGGTAAAGATGCAGAGGAACAAGTGCTGTAAAGCCCCCTGGCGCTCTGAGAGAGCAAACCTTCCAGTAGTCCCAGCAGATCTCTTGGAGAAAGTGTGGGATCGCAAGGTTTTCCAGGAAAGCAAAACAAGGGTGGAGATGAGGGAATAGGCTTCCAGTTCTTCCTTGAGCTGAAAGCCTGGGGGAATTGAGAGGGGCCACAAGAACTGTTTGTGTAGGAAAATGGGAGTTTGGGGGCTGAATCTGAGTTTCCCTCTGGGGCATTTTTGAGGGAAAAGCTGAGGTGCTGTTTAAGGGAGAGAATGCAGATTTTTGGGGTGGAAAAGGTTGAATCAATATTGTAGAGGAAGTAAAACGCTGGGGGTAAAAGTGGATGCAATCTGGAGGGGACAGATTGAATATTTTGGAGGCAAAATGGGGAACTGAGTAGTGGAGAGATGGGGAACATTTTGGAGGCAACACTTGACAAACTCTCTGGGGTGGAGAACGACCACATTGAGGGAAAAATGAGGTGATGAGCAGTGGGCACGTAGGGAAGGTCGTGGGGGTAAATCTTGAGAAAAGCCCCGTGGTATTCAAGAAATCCTTGGAAGCAGGACTGAGGAATTCAGTGGTGGAAAAATAGGGGAATTTTGCGGGGGTAAAACTTTAAAAGATCTAAGAGTTGAGAGTGTGTGTTTTTAGGTAGAAAGGATGTCTTGTTGAAGTTGGGCGTCTGGATTGTGGCATTTATGGATCCAGAAAGTAGAAGATAAAGGAGACTCCCAAAGCCTCGGTAGCTGTGTTAAGAAATCCGTCCCAGGGAAGAAAGGTACCTAAACCTCCTAGAAGTAGGGACTAATTAGCATGGGAAGGGGAAAACCCACCCCCAGTGGGAGAGAGCACGCCGGGTAAGGGAAGAGAAGGATGCCCTTAAGAAGAAGTAGGGAAGGTGAATTTCTCGGCTTGCTGAAATGTATCAAAAAGTTTGGAACCTGGGTCTGTGTGGAGGCCGGGATTTTCTCGGCCATATGCAGAGCCCAGCACTAGGAATAGAGTAATTCCAGGCTTTACAACGCCAAAAATGCAGTACCAGAGAGTTCTGTTATCCCGAGGACTTGGGGGATATTTGGCAAAAATTTCCGGGGGCCCAGGCTGGACCGAGCTTTTAACGCTCCCCGGATTCACGGGATCGGGGATTCCAGCGTGCCCTGCACGGGTTTTTTCAGGGAAGTCCCAAATCCTTCGTGTGAGCACGAAGCAGAATCCCCTGGGAGCTGTGAAGGCAACAGGATATTTCTTGGGAATTTTGAAGGATTGGGGGAGTCCTCAGTGTTAGGTTGGAATGAACGCAAATTGTCCGGGAGTTGCTGGTTTGGGGATGGCCGGGTCTGGGTTTGGATTTGTGGGCACCGAGTGTTCCTTGTGTCAGCTTTAGGTCTTCTGGATTGGTGGGAGTAGTCAGAGAAAAGAGAAGACAATTGAAATGCGGAGCTCCATTCCCGGAGAAATGGTCGGGATGGGAGAGGAAAGGCTGTGGAGCTGCTGGGAGCTCGTGGAGAACGAAAGGATCTGAGGCCTGGAGGCAAAAGCTGTGGAATAAAGCCTGAAAAGGGTGTGGGGTGGGGCGGGAGGGGGAGGAGGGCACCGTGGTGGGGGGAAAGAGGGAAAGGATCCCTGCTCCGGGAATCCAGCAGGGACCAGGAGAGGATCATTTTCCATCCACTGCTCTCAGTGGAATCCTAATAAGGACGGTGGAAGGGAAGTGATTCGTTTGTTCTTAGGTTTGGAATGAAAGGTGCTCTTGCAGAGGGGACTATTGACCTGTTAAAATTCTGCTGGATACAGTAAAAGAGGGAGGAAGCAAGCAGCTGGGGAATGAAGGGGTGGATTTTTTGGTGGATACAGGGAAAGACACGGGAAGGGGCTCTCAAGTAAAATACACCTCACGGGCAGCACCAGGAGAAGCCTCAAGTGCCCTTTTTTTCCAAGCTCTGGCATTCCAGAGGAGTAAGCAGTGGTCAGCCCATCACTTTCTGTATTCCTTGGATGCCCAGTGCTTTGTTGGGAAGAGATAATATTTGGAAATGAACAAATCCGGGGATGTAATTTCCTGATAGTAAAGCCCCAGAGAGCCTGGTTTTGATATCCTTCCAGCACCCAAACGCAGCAGAGGGAATCCTGGTGGAGCTGGAAAACGCTGTCGCTCCGTCGGTGGAATTCCTGGGAACTGGAAAGCAGCAGAAGCAGCAAGAACAGAGTTGGAAGCAGGCTCCAGCCGGGTAAGGCAGACACCAAATCCTTTGGAACTGGGTCGGGGTGGGAAGAATGAATTCTTACATTTGTAGCCCAGGGATTCCTGAGCAGGATCCCGGCAGGGAAGACTGCAGGGATCAGGCTGGGGCCTGATCGCAGCTGGGGGCAGCGAGCCTTGGAATTGGCTGAAGGGAAGAAAGAGGGATCCTTTGAGCACAAGGATCAGGTGTCAAATGCGGAGATGGCATCAGACAATTCCTCGGGAGGGTTTAGTTCCTGGGCCAAATCGATCTCCTGCCTTGTGAAGGAGCTCAGAGAGCTGGGAAGAGCCCAAGCAACGCAGGGAATGCACCGGCAGATAAAAGTGCCGGGGAACGGTGGGGAAAAGCATCCGAACAGGGGGCCTCGTTTTGTACAGGGACGGTACAAAAAATTGTCCGAAAGAATAGGAATGGAATGGGATTTTACGTATTCCTTGGAGGCCACAATCCAGTGGGAAGGCTGAGAGAAAGAAACAAGGCCTAAAAAGGCAGATGAGCCAAATCTGCCCAAAGCCTCCAATGGCCACATTCCCTGGCATTGCTGAGGACTTCAGCCAAGCTCCAAGCAAAAGGTGAGCCCCTGATTTTGGTGCCAAGGGAAACTCCAAGTTAAGAATGATCCAAATATGAAGCGCTTCTCACAAAACTCAGCTTTGCAAACCTTTCTTTGGGCTAAAAAAGAAAAGATGGGAATGCCCTTGGCAGAAAAGCAGCTGTGAGGCACAGCAGGCTTCAAATGCCTGTCAGCAGGAGCTCCAGGAGAAACGGCTGTGGCTCCGGGCATCCTGGGCTTTCCAGGCAGGTTTTGTAGCGGATTGCAAGGCAGTTTTCCTGCCTCTGGGGGGTGGCACCTGCATCCCGCTGGAAAGGGAAAATGTGGAGAGAGGGGCAAGCGGGAAGACGGTTGCTGATGTGTGTCCTTGGATCGCAGTTCCTCCCGGTGAGTCTGTGCTGCTGGAAGTTTGAAGGAGATCAGTCCTGGAGTACGTGTGGGTTCACCTGTGGGGTTTGGGAGCGACGCTGGCCATGAAATTCCAGGGATGTTCCCTTTGCTGGAGTGAGAAGCAGTGGAAGCACTTTGCTGTCTGCTTCTTCATCGCCTTCGCCTCGGTCCCCTGGGGCTCCAGGTAATCCCCTCTCACCTTTGCTTTTCCAAGGGTCTCTAAATGAGGGCTTGAGCTTTGGTGTAGCTCCCTTTACAGGGAAGATCTGTTCCAGGAAAGGTCTCCTGGTCTGGACCGATGGCGTTGCAGGAAGAGCAGGAAACCCCGCAGCTCCTGTGGCTCCCTCATCCGATTTGCCTGCAGGCAGCAGCAAGGATCATTCCCAAGTGTCATCCCCTGGCTCCGTGACTCGGTGAGGTTGTGTTCCCCCAAAGGCCAGGGGCCGCTTTGTTTTGCGGCTCACAAAAGTCCAGCTCGGTGGTGCTGGGTTTGGTTTTTGTGTGTAATGAAGGCACTAAAAAATTCCCCCCCTTCACTGGCACAGCCCTGGAGTGGGAGCAGATTCCACTTATCCCGCAGTTATCCCGCTCCTGCCCTGGATCCCTGCGGTGCCGTGTGTTCTCCAAGCTCACAGCACTGCTGGCTCTAAACAAGAAAAACAATCCCTGTTCCTTCTCTTCTCCGTCCTTGATGTTCCCAGGCCCTGCATCTCCCTGGCTATTCCCTGTGGGAGTCTTCATCTCCATCCCACCTTATCCCAATCAGGTAAGGGTCTGAGACGTGTTTAGCAGCAAATGCATTCCTGTGAAGAAAGCCAAGAGCAAAGAGCATCCAGATGCAGAGAAGTCTTTAGAAAAGCGTTCCAGACGTGCAAATGAGGGATGTGTCTTCCTGCATCTCCTGTTGTTTTTCTCTGTCACGTTTTGGAAGGGTTTCTCTCAGTGATTTCCTGCAGTCCAGGTGCGTCCCTTCTTTTGTCCAAATCCAGTGCCAGAGGATCGAACAACTGACGAGTGGGGCCTGGGATGAAAACGGTTCTCCTAAAATGAGGGAAACAATGCTAGAAGAGAAATGAGCATCCTTTTAATGCCTGGAATAAAAATGCTGGAAAAGGGCACTTTTTATTTGATATGGTGTCATTCTCCTTTTTTTTTCCATAGCTAAAACTCCACGGTGAGCAATCAGAGCAGAGATAGGAAATGCAGGAGTCTTGGATTCCACAGTGGGATTAACTTCCCTTTTCTGCTCTCTTTCAGGACAGGAAAAACCACTGAACTCGCCCCATCTTTGGGACCAAGAGCTTTGGTGTTGGAGTAGGCAAAGCCAGCTAGGGCCCCCCTTGTCCTGCCCATGGTGTGGGTCAGGGACAGGCTCCTCTTCTCCTCTGCGCTGGGATGAACTGCCTAGGGAATGCTATTTCTGACAGCCCGGTCCTAGCCCCGGCTACTGGAAATGGGCGGAGGTGAAGAGGCAAGTGCCAGAGTTGCTTGGGGATGATGGAATTGTGGTGTTTGGCTGTGCCCAGAGGGGCAGGTTGGGCATTTCTGTGTGTCTGAGGACCGGTTTGGGTGCTGGGGAGCCCGGGGAGCCGAGCTCTCAGTGCATTCCCAGCTCTCCCAGTGGTGGGAGCTGGTGCAGGGCTCTGGTCGGGCTCGGGGCAGGCCCTGGCCCCGGAACAGACACGCTGGGGTGGTTTGGGGCCGCTTGGGGAGCCGTGGGAAGAAAATGAGGGATGGTGCTGGGCGGAATGGTCAGCCTGCGCTCGTGTCAGCGCAGCCGTGCAGGGCACTGGGATCTGGGTAAAACACCGGCTCTCCTGGTGTTCAGGGAAGCAAGGTCTGTATTTATCCATACATATTTATCCCTACATATTTATCCCTATATTTATCCATATGTTTATCCATGTATTTACCCATGAATTTATTCCTATATTTACCCATGTATTTACCCCTGTATTTTATGAACACTCAAGTGCCATATCCATGTATTTTATGAGCACTTCCAGGGTTGGTGACTCCACCACTGCTCTGGGCAGCTGTTCCAGCGCTGGACAACCCTTCCCATGCTGGGCCAGGAGATGGATTCTGGAAATGCAGACTCCGAGGAGCAGGGGATTAAGGCAGCATTGGATTCCTTTATTCTCCCAGAAGGATAAAGGAGATTTATCCCCAGACGAACCAGAGGTGATCACACTGAGGTCATTAGTGGGATTTCTTCCTTACTCCCACAAATACCCACTGGGGTGACAGAGTTCCCTACAAGGGCGGTGTTGGAAGGAGCTGCTGGCATGTTTTGCTGTTTATTGGGATCCACAGGATGTTTGGTGTCTCTCAGAGCTGTTCCAGGCTCTCCACAGACCCAAACACTCCTCACACTTCTCCTCAGAGTAGAGAGGTTTCCCAGAGTGCTGGTTTTTAATTTCAGATGCTGGGATAACGACACGGCTTCAGGAGGCAGGAGACGCATTGTGCTGTGCCTCAGTCCAGGCAGGGACAACCCCCAGCTAATAAAAACCTTTTTAAAGCACAAAAAGTCCCATTAAACTGATATTATAAAGGATGCAAATTGAAGCAGGCCTCAATCAGAAAGCAGCAGAATTTAATTCCCCCCCTTGCCCATTTGCATGATCATCTCCTTCCTAATTGCCCATCCACGCTTTTCCCACAGAAGTGCTGTCCCGAGGTTGGAGATGGTTCCAGCTTTATGGAGCTTTGATCTTTATCTGGTTTTACTTTTTACAGAGCACAGAACCCGAGAGTGGCAACTGCTTTCCTCTTGTTCCTCCTGTGGCAGTGAACTGCTCTTCCCGAGGACGGCTGCAGGAATTCTCAGGCAGCATAACGTATGGAATGCCAGGCACGCTACAGAATTCCAGTGGGAGCAGCAGGAACTTCTGTTCTTTACTGGCAGGGCTGTGCCATGAAGGGGAGCTCGGAGATATTGGTCAGCTCAGGGAATGAGCCTGGCTCATGGTAAGGAAATTCACTGTGCAGTTACTTTGGGCCCTTTCTCTCCTCCTTCTCCTTCTCCTTCTCCTTCTCCTTCTCCTTCTCCTTCTCCTTCTCCTTCTCCTTCTCCTTCTCCTTCTCCTTCTCCTTCTCCTTCTCCTTCTCCTTCTCCTTCTCCTTCTCCCTCTCTTCCCAACACCAGTTCCAGACCTCAGTATAATCCATGTTCCCACAGCCTGACCTTGCAGTTTTCCCAGTTTAGCAGCCCCAGCCACACTTGCAGCCTCTCTGTCTGGACTTTGTCTTGCTGAAATCTCCCTTTGTTGATCCTTTGCTGCCTCACCTTTTATCCAGCAATAACGTGCAGTGGGTGGAAGCTTCTCAGAATTCCCTCCCTGTTCCACTGGAAACATTCCCAAGTGGAAGCAGCTGCACTGCCCATCAGCACTTGCCTGCTTTTAGGGGTGGTTGAGGCATGAAGGATGCAACAAATGGAGTTGGCTCCAAGGGGATGAAATGCTCCCCCTGAGGCTGCTCAGAGAGCTGGAGCTGAGGAATCCAGGTGGGAATCACTCCAAGAAAAAGGAAGGAAAAGAGAGCAGAGGAACAGGGATGCAATTCCAACCTCTCCAAGGACTGGGATGGGCACATTCACCAACACCATTTAATCTAGACACGATTTCTTCTTTGCCTCTGGCTGCCAGGAGCAGGATGAGCAGTTTAATGAGTTTAAATAGTGAATAGTTTAATTAGCTGGAAGAGACTGGATCAATAGCTGCTTAAACAAACAACTGGATCCCTGTTTCCAAGCTTGGATGTAGTTTTGGAAGGTTCCTGGCAGTTTGGCAGGGATTAGTGATGCTGAGAATGTGCTTTTTTGTGGGTTTGGGGCTTTTACTCCTGTTCACGTGGCTGCTCTTTTTCTTGTTGAGTGGAAAACAGGAGGGAAAGAGCAACGATGGAAGGAATTCCACTCTTGCTGCTTGAAGGGATGGATCAGGAAGGGAACAGGCTGCAGGGAATTTGGAGTGCAAACTGAGATCTCTCCGATATTTTCGGCTCAGTCAGTCCATCAGTGCTTGGTGGCTGTTTAGGCCACGTGCAAGGTGAATGATGGTGCACATGGCAGAGCTGCTGGTGGCTCCTTCCCCTGCCCGGCTGTCAGTCACCCTGCAGGGTGCTGGAGCAGCGTGCCAGAGGCCGTGGATCCTATGGATCCCATGGATCCCAGGGGCGTGATCAGGAGCCTGGGCCTGCTGGCCACTCCTTGCTCTCTCTTACCCTGATTTTTCAGCTCTGCAGCGAATCCAGCTTGAGTTTTTCAACCCCCTAGAAACCCAGGGACCTTTCATGTCTGTTCTCAGATCTGGGATTTAAATCCAGCCCTTATCAAAGCACCCCGTGACCAGGCAGGCCCTGAATCCCAGCAGGGATCTGATAAAGAGGGACCTGACATCCTAAAGAAACCCTTTGAAATCCTGCTGGGATTGATTTGTATCCATAATGGAGCCCCGAGCTCTCTGCCAGGGAGAGATGAAGCTGCTCCTTTGCTTTATTATCCTCAGGCCCTTCCCAGCTTTGAGGGAAATTCAGTCCCTCTTCAAGCCCCAAAATCATGGAAAAGCTCCTTTGTATCCTCTCCACAGCCCCTACGTGGATTAATCAACTTTTTATTTGATATGGTGTCATTCTCCTTTTTTTTCCATGGCTAAAACTCCACGGTGAGCAATCAGAGCAGAAATAGGAAATGCAGGAGTCTTGGATTCCACAGTGGGATTAACTTCCCTTTTCTGCTCTCTTTCAGGACAGGAAAAACCACTGAACTCGCCCCATCTTTGGGACCAAGAGCTTTGGTGTTGGAGTAGGCAAAGCCAGCTAGGGCCCCCCTTGTCCTGCCCATGGTGTGGGTCAGGGACAGGCTCCTCTTCTCCTCTGCGCTGGGATGAACTGCCTAGGGAATGCTATTTCTGACAGCCCGGTCCTAGCCCCGGCTACTGGAAATGGGCGGAGGTGAAGAGGCAAGTGCCAGAGTTGCTTGGGGATGATGGAATTGTGGTGTTTGGCTGTGCCCAGAGGGGCAGGTTGGGCATTTCTGTGTGTCTGAGGACCGGTTTGGGTGCTGGGGAGCCCGGGGAGCCGAGCTCTCAGTGCATTCCCAGCTCACCCAGTGGTGGGAGCTGGTGCAGGGCTGGGTGACAGCCTCTGGTCGGGCTCGGGGCAGGCCCTGGCCCCGGCACAGACACGCTGGGGTGGTTTGGGGACGCTTGGGGAGCAATGGGAGGAGAATGAGGGATGGTGCTGGGCGGAGCGATCGGCCTGTGCTCGTGTCAGCGCAGCCGTGCAGCGCACTGGGATCTGGGTAAAACTCCAGCTCTCCTGGCGTTCAGGGATGCAAGGTCTGAGGCACTGGATTTACTTGGGGCTTTCCAGGACAGCAGGAACAAGAGGAGGTGTGGTGCCAGAGGTGCGTCCCCTCCGGTTGCATTTCCCTCTTTCCCATTTCCATTTCCTCCTCAGTGCAGGTGTCCCCTGCAGCCCATGAGCACGGGGCCGGTGACAACTCCCTGTCTGTAGAGGGATTCCTTATGGAACAAGGGCAGATGACACTTGTGTGAGGCTTACGACTGTTAGAATTAGACCGGGATGGGTTTAAGGAAAACTAGAATCGTGTGTTAATCTTACTGGTCAATGAGCAAATGGAATCCATACTTCTATAAGAAAAAATATAGTGTATGGAGCATATAGAAGAAGCTGTTTTTGCCTGCTGCTGCTGCTTGGCTGTATCATGTAACCGCATTTGAACTCTGCCTTCAAGACAGCTGTGAGACCGTGAAATAAAGAACTTAGCAGAACAGCAGCCTCCTCTGCTCTTTCACCCTGGTCCGAGAAGGAGGGGTACCCTGTCAAAGGCTCAACACTTGCCTTTCTGACTTTGTTTCTAAATTTCTACCTTTCTAATTTTCTTTGTTTCTAATTTTTTTTTTGTTTCTAACTTTGTTTGTTTTTAACTTTCTACCTTTAGAAACGTGTTCGTTTCTTGTATTTTACCTCTTTGTTTGTTTCTAAATTTCTGCCGTTGTAACTTTGTTTCTAACTTTCTACTTTTAAAATTTCATTTGTTTTTAACTTTTTACCATTCCTCCCAGCGAGGGCTGTGTGCAGAATACTAAAACCTGTTAAGTTCTTCACTTTTACGTCTATAGGCAAATGCTACTGATTTAGATGTAAATTCATTTTGAAATAAGCCAGCCCTCTCTGTCTACTCTGTCGCATACAGCAATATAAGAAGCTGGGAATAGAGATCCGCAGGTTTTGAGAATAACGAGCCGGCGTTTTTCTGTAGGAAGGAAAGCAGCAAGCGCCTGGCCGCAGGCGCCGAGACGCTCGGGCTGCAGGAGCTGCAGAGCGCCCGGAGCCGGCTTTTCCCTCTGCTCTGTGCCTGCCCCCGGGCTGAGCTGGGCGGCGCTGCTGCCGCCCGGTGGCGGCTGAGCCGAGAGGGCGGCGGCCTCGGTGGCTGCCGAGCGTGGCAAGGAGCGGGAGCGAGCGGGGCGGTGTCTGTCAGCGGAGGGGAGGGTCCCGGGAGCGGCCCCGGTGCGGCCCCGGTGCGCGGGGCGGGCCCGGCCCGGGAGAGAGGGGCGGGGCCCCGAGCGATGGAGCCGCCCCCGTGCCGGGCAGGGCGAGCCCCGGGGCCGGGCGGAGCCGGGGCTCTGGGGCGGGGCCGAGCGGGGCCGGGCGGGGCCGGGGGCGGCTTCAGGGGCGGGGCCGGGCCCGGCTCAGGTGCGCGGGGCGGTGTCCGCACAGGTGCGCGGGGTCCCAGGGCGGCTGCGCAGGGCGGGGCCGAGGTGATTTAAGCCCCCGAAATCGCCCCTGCCGCCATTTGCTCCCTCAGAGCTCGGGGAGGCTGCGGCCGGGCCGGGCTCCCCCGGCGTGGCCCGGGAGAGGCCCCCGCTCCCCCTCTTTCTTTCCCGTCTTTCTTCCCCCTGTTTCTCCTGCCCTTATCCTCCTCCTTCTTCCCCCGCTTATCACCTCTTTCCTACCCCCCCCAGTTTCTTTCTCTCTCCCCCACACCCTCCCTGTCTCTCCCAGCCCCCTGCCTGCCCTCTCCCCAGCGCCCCCCCACCCTCTCTCCCTGCTCCCCTGTGCATCCCCGACCCCCCCCGCCTCCTTTCTCCCCCACCCCTCCTTTCTCCCCTCTCCGTACCCCGCTCCCCAACCCGACTCCCCTCTCTTCCTCCTCCTCTGACCATCATCCCTCCCCCTCACCCGACCTTTCCCTTCCCCCCTCGTTCTCCCCAACCCACCCCGACTCCTCTCCCTACCCCATCTCATCCCTCCCCTTTCCCTCTTTCCCCCGCAGCCGCGGGGCTCGGGGCGCCGGAGAATAAAGCCCAGAGGGCCGGAGCCCGGCGCCCCTGCCCTCGCTGGAGCCCCACACGGGCCGGGCCCGCTCGGCGGGTCCCCCGTGCAGTACAAAAACAGCGCCGGGGCTCCGGCTTTCCACACATCACACTGGGGATCCCCTCCTCAGGAGGGGTTCCCGGGGGGGTGGTGGGTTTCGGGGAGGGGGGTGGGTTGGGGTTGGGGTGGGCCCCCTCCTCAGGAGGGGTTCCCGGGGGGGTGGTGGGTTTCGGGGAGGGTGGTGGGTTGGGGTTGGGGTGGGCCCCCTCCTTAGGAGGGGGTCCTGGGGGGGTGGGTGGGATGGGCCCCCTCCGGAGGAGGGGGTCCCGGGAGGGGGTCAGGGTGGGCCCCCTCCGGAGGAGGGGGTCCGGGGGAGGGGGGTGGGGCGGAGGGGGGACTTTCCCCCCCTCCAGTCCCCGCCCCCTCTCCCGGACCCCCTCCTCCGGACGGGGCTCACCCCGGCCCCCTCCCGGGACCCCCTCCTCTGGACCGGGGCCCCGGAGGGGGGGGGGCGGGTGGGGTGGGGGGGTCCGGGCGGGAGGGGCTGTTGGTTTGGCCTGTGGTCTCTATGTCTGTTCATGCCACAGAGTGACGTGACCCCCCCTCTGCTTCCCCCCCCCACCCCCCTCCCCGAGGCCCCGGTCCGGAGGAGGGGGTCCCGCGGAGGGGGCTGGGGTGAGCCCCGTCCGGAGGAGGGGGTCCGGGAGAGGGGGCGGGGACTGGAGGGGGGGAAAGTCCCCCCTCCGCCCCACCCCCCTCCCCCCGACCCCCTCCTCCGGAGGGGGCCCACCCTAACCCCCTCCCGGGACCCCCTCCTCCGGAGGGGGCCCACCCCAACCCACCACCCTCCCTGAAACCCACCCACCCCCCCGGGACCCCCTCCTGAGGAGGGGGCCCACCCCAACCCACCACCCTCCCCGAAACCCACCACCCCCCCGGGAACCCCTCCTGAGGAGGGGATCCCCAGTGTGATGTGTGGAAAGCCGGAGCCCCGGCGCTGTTTTTGTACTGCCCGGGGGACCCGCCGAGCGGGCCCGGCCCGTGTGGGGCTCCAGCGAGGGCAGGGGCGCCGGGCTCCGGCCCTCTGGGCTTTATTCTCCGGCGCCCCGTGCCCCGCGGCTGCGGGGGAAAGACGGGACAGAGGATGGGAATAAGGGAGCAGAGGGGGTCAAAGAAGGAGCGCAGGTGGGGGGTTCGGGGTGTGCAGGGAGAGGTGGGATGGGGGGACAGGAAAGGAGGCGGGGGGAAGACGAGGACGGAGCACAAGTGGGGGGTCAAGGTGCAGAGGGGAAACGAGGGAAGAGGAACAGGGGGAGGTGGAGGGGGAAGGAAAGGTGGGAGACGGAGGGGGAGGATTGACGGCAGGTGGGGGGAACTGGGAGGGGAAGGGGAGCAGGGTGAGGGGGCAGGGGGGACCCGGGATGGGGGCGAAGGAACGGTGGAGAAGGGGAGAGAGGGTGGAGGGGTAGGGCAGGGTTGGGGTGTGTAGGGGGACAGGGAGGGGGGATGGGGGGGACCGGGCCGGGGGGGGAGGGAGGGGAGGGCTAGGGGGGAGAGGGGGGGGGGTAGGGGGGGGGTGTAGGGGGTGGGGGAGGGGAGGCAGAGGGGGGAGAACGGAGAAGGGTTAGAAGAAGACAAACAAACACAAATATAAAGGAAAAGAACTACAGAGACATAGAAATATGGAAATACAGAGATCTAGAGCCCGGTCCGGCCACAACCGTTCCCACGGAGCGCCGAGGGAGCAAATGGCGGCGGCGCCGATTCCCGAGGCTTAAATCCCCTCGGCCCCGCCCCGCGCAGCCGCTCTGGGGCCCCGCGCACCTGTGCGGACCCCGCCCTTCACACCTGTGCCGGGCCCGCCCCGCCCCGCCCGCGCCCGTAAATGCCGGCGGATCCGCACCCGCTCCGCTTTGTGCGGTGGATGCTCATCCTGCTCCTCCCGGGCTGTGGCGGGACCGTCGTTCGGAGCGCTGTGCGGAGCCCGGCACCGGGGGCTACTCCCGGCGCTGCGCCGAGCCCGAGGCGCTGAGGTGGGAACGGGACCCGGGCCCTGGGATTCGGGGCTGGGTCCTGTCGGTGTCTGTTGGGGGTCCCGGGCCGAGCCGCTTGTCTCTCGGCGGGCGGGGTGCGGCTGCCGGGCTCGGAGAACTGAGGTGGGATGGGGGATGGCATTAGGCATCGGGATCGCCGCGGCTGGCAAGTGCCGCTCCGGGATTGGCGCTGGTGCCGAGCCCGGCGCTGCCGCTCCGGCTGCGGCCAGCGCGGGGCTGGGCTCCCGCCGGAGCTTCGGCTACGCTCCCGCTGCGGCCGTGGGGAGCCGGGGCCGTGCCGGTGCCGGGCCCGCCGGGAGGGCGGCGCTTCCCCGCAGCAGGCACTGGATCGCGCCTGGAAGCGGCCGGGCCGCGGGGACCGCCCGTGCCCGCCCCGGCACCCCCCGAGGCCGCCGCTCCCTCAGCGCCGCCCGCCCTGTGGGGCGCCCCCTGGCGCAACCGGAGCGCCGGCGCTCCCGGCCCGGCCCCGCCCGCAGCCCCCGCGGGGACGCGGAGCTCACCCAGCCCCGGCACTGCCAAGGCCGCCGCACCCCCTGCGCACGGCAGCGCCCGCCTCCCCCTGCCCCGGGCCGCTCCCCCGGGGGCCTCCCGCCCGCCGCGGCCCCGCCCAACCAGCGCGGCTGCAGCGGGACGAGCCGCTCCCCCGGCCCGGCCGCTGGCGCCGAGGCCGCTGCTGCCGCTGCTGCCGCTCCTGCTCTGACTGCGCCCGCTGCGGGACCGGGGCCTCGCCGGGGCTCGCTGCTGCTTGAGCCGCTCATCCCACAACTGCCGCTTGACACCTGATGCTCTCCTTCCTCCCCCCCCGCTTTCTCTGCGGCTTGCACGCTCCACTGCAAAAACCTCTGGCTTTAAAAGGCCAGGGAAAAATGTTTCTTCTTTATTTCCAGAGCACAGGAGATCCTGAGTGGCAATGGCTACACAAGGACCACCAAGTCGAACCCTTATGTGAATGGCTCCTCTGGCCACTGAACCCACACCTGGGCACTCTCAGCACCCTGCTCCAGCCAAGCCAATCTCAGCTCCTGGCAATGTCCTGCCTGGGATAGGAATGCCAAATGCCAGCAAGATCATTCCTATGCAAATACAACTCCTTCTTTTATGCTAATGCTGCTTGCCACACCAGCCCCTGTAATTGCCATAGGGCAGAGCTCCATGGCCAGCACCTGATCATGCAACAACACAGGTGAGCAGTTGTGTGACAGCACTGAACTCTTCCCATAACCCTGATTTCCTGCCCTTTCCAGGATTTACCCAACAGCTGTAAAGGTGCTTGTTCCATGGCCCTTTCCAGGGAGAAATGAGCAAGGCAAGTCCTGAGGGTTCACTTGCTCCACGGCCAAAGCTCTTCTGGAGAGGGTCAGGGCTGCTCCTGCCTGCAGAGGGGCCTTTCCCACAGGTGAGTGTTCACAGCCCAAAATCCCAGGGGCTGCTGAGGCCGGGCCAGCTTTTGTGGCCCAGAGCTGCACAGAGCTCTCAGCGACTCCTGCTCACTGCCAGGAGTGTTCCTTGGTGCTCCTTCCGTGTGTCCCAGCTGGCAGGGAATGGGGGGAAGGAGAAGACCAGGAGGCCCAGGAAGGGAAGCAGCAGCTCTTGTGCTTTGGATTTGCAGAGAGGAGCTGTGCCTGCAGTGTCTTGCCCGTGGCACGCAGTGTGCCAAACACACATCCCCGGAACGGGCACTGGGCTGCCCGGGCAGCGCTGGGATGGACATGGATAAAGGGCTGCCCGCGGCCCCTCGGCCAGGGGCTGCTCTGAACAGGCACCCAGAGATGCTTCAGTCCCGACAGACCCCACTGACACCCCAAAAATGCCCCAAGGAACAGCTGGCACTGGGGAATGTCAGAATGGGCTGTTTGCAGAGGGGCTCAGACAGCAATTCCCAGTGCTGACCTCCCACACACCTGCCAGCTATGTCCCAGCCACCCAAAATGCCTTCCCTTCCAGCCTGAGGCCATCATCCCTCAGCAGTGTTAAAGCCAAGGCAAGCTTCGCCCACAGCAATGAAATGCCAAGCAATGCCCTCAGAGATGCCTTCAAATGAAAGGTCAGAGTCAGAGAAATCTCTTTGGATTGAGTTGGGAGTTTTTGGGGAGCCAGCTGGAACTGCACAACTGATGGAAAGCTTTCCCAGGTGGCTCCCACTGCAGGTGCCCTGAAGGCAGGGATGTGCATCCCTTTCCTGAGGGAAAAGAACTTGCAGAGGCCACTCCTGAGGCTCTGGAATGAAATCAACTCCTGCAGGGAGAGAAGTCCTCCCGTGGGCACAGGGGCTGCCTCAGCACGGGCTGGGAGCGTGTCCAGCCAGCGCCTGTTCCTGCTTTCAAATATCACCTGGAGCCCCAGCTCGGGGGGTGCAGGCAGCTGAATTCCAGGGAACTCTGTCAGGTGCCCCCAGGGACATTGGGGGGGGGGCTGGGGGATGAGGGTTACAAACAGCAAATTCTATGGAACATGAAGCTGTCCTTGCCCTGACCCTGCTGAGCTTCCCTGGAAGCTCTGCTGGGTCCTGACACACCTGGTGTTAAATAGGCAGCTCTGCATGGGAATATCCATGCTCCAGGAGGCGCTGGGAGGCTATGCCAGTGGCAATTCAGCAGGGAATTCAGGGCTTTGGGTAGAATTCATCTGAACTAGCAAAGCCAACCCCCAAATCTGCCCACCACCCAGGGAACAATCTTTGTGCTGCCCTGGCAGCCAAAGCCCCTGGGCTGGGAAATGTCAGCAGGCAAATGGATGGAATGATCTAAATGCCAGCATCCCCCAAAGGGACAATGCCATCACCTCCCTTTGCTCCCAAAGTGTCCACTGTGTTCCCCACAGGTACCCTGGGGATGCCAGGGAGGTGCCTTTGCCCACAGTGCCTTTCTCCTGCCCCTCTCCAGCCTGAGGCCTCTTCTCCCTTCCCTGCCAGCTGCTGCCAAGGAAGGAAGACACAGTGAGTGCTGAGTTGACCTCCAAATAGTCCTTCCCTCACCTTGAGATGACCTGAGATTTTACCCCCAAAATGTCCCCATCTGCCTCCTTCTGAGTTCCTCATTTTTTACAAGGAAGCATTCTTTCTCTGCTCTGGAGATTACAAGATTTGCCCCCAAAACTTTCCCCACCTGTCCACTACCTCTTTCCTCATTTCCACCTCAATCTTTTCATTCTTTGCCCTACAGATGCTTTCAATTTTTACCCCTCTGAACTTCCCTACCTGTCCATAAGTGATTACCTCAGTTTACCCCATCAAGTGCATTCTCTCTGCTACAGATCACCTCAGATTTTACCTCCAACATTTTCCGTACATCTCCACCACTGACTGAGTACTTTATTTTTACCTCCAAATACTCATTTTCTACCATGGAGATTCCCTCAAGTTTTACCTGCCAGATTTACCCACCTGTCCACAGCAATTCCCTCAGTTTACCTCAGGATGCTCCTGCTCTCTCCTAGAGATGACCTCACATTTTACCCCCTCAGTTTTCCCTACCTGCCCAGTTCTGATCACCTCCTTTTTACCTCAAAACATGAGTTCTTTCTTCTACAGATGAACTCGGATTTTATTACCAAAATGTCTATTTTGTCCCCTGTGCACTGACTAGATTTTAAAACCCAAACCACGCAGGTTATGTCTGTCTTACCCCCAAAATGTTCATTCTGTCCCCTACAAATTAGGTCAGATTTTTTCTCAAAACCACTTATGGTTCCTACATAATTACCTCAGGGTTTGCCCCCCACATTCTACCTCATCTTGACTACTGATCACCTCATTGCTTCCTCAATATGTTCATTCTTTGCCCTACAGATCTTCCCAAGTTTTACACCCCACATTTCCTTGCCTAGCCCCAGTGATTGCCTCAGTTCATGTCAGTGGTCACACTCTCCCTAGAGATTACCTCAAGTTTAACCCCCAAAATTTTCCGTAACTGTCCACAACTTATTACCTCATTTTTACCAAAAAAGATTCATTCTCAACCTTTAGATCATTTCAAGTTTGACCCCCCAAAATTCCCCTACCTGTCCACTACTGATTCCCTCATTCTTCCTTCAATATTTATTTCCTTTCTACCATGTAGCTTCTATCAAGATTTACCCCCAAAGTTTTCCATCTGTCTACTACTGCTTACCTCATTTTTACCTCAAAATGTTCTTTCTACAGCTTATTTAATATTATTTTTACACAAGTTTCCCTATCTGCCCACAACTGATTCCCTCATGTTACCTCAGTGTGTTCATGCTCTCCCCTAGAGATTAGCTCAGATTTAGCCCCCAAATTTTCCCCACATGCTCAGTATTCATCACCTCCTTTTTCCCTCCAAGTGTTCATTCTCTGCTCTTGAGACTTTGTCAAGTTTGGCCTCCAAAATTTTCCTTCTTTGTCTATTACTGAGTACCTCATTTTTGCTCCAAAATATTCATTCTGTCCCCTACAGATTACATCAAGTTTTACCCCCCAGTTTTTCCTTCCTGTACAATATTAACTCTTTTCTGCCCCAAAAATGTGCATTCGTTCCCCTAAACATCACCTCAGCTTTTCCCTCAAAAATGCCACCTTGCTCTGCTTGACATCACCTCCCATTTTCCTACACAAACAATTCTTGTGTCCCCTCTCAGTCACCCCAGGTTTTCAGCTGAAAATGTCTCCTCTGTCCCCTCAAAGTCATCCCAGGTTTTCCCAGTGAGGAGCTGCAAGGAATTCAGGCAGGGCCAATGACACCAGGGAACAGCTGTAAATTCAGAGGCAGAGAGAGAAGATCTACCAGGAAAGGGGAAAGGTTCAGAAAACATTTCTGCAATTAATTAATAATTATTTCCAGTTCCCCACTGAGAAGAACACAACCTCACAGCTGTTAAGGCCTGACAGTTCCCTGCAGGGAGAGCTCAGCCCATGTGCCCAGAGGCAATCGCAGCATCTGCAAGAAAGAAAGAAGCAGCAAAAGGTGATTGCTTCTCTTTCAAAGTTATTTCAAGTGCTCACACCCAAACCCACCTTTGCTCTTGATTCTGGCCGGGTGCATGGTGAGCGCTGGGCACAGGTCATGTCATCCATGCTGGTGTGAGTGATGCTTTCTGGGGGAAAGCAGCTGATCTCCAAAGTTCCCTTCCTGCCCTGTGCCTGATCTGCACAGGAGAAAACCTCTTCCAGGAAGGGATTGTGCTCCCTCTAATGCCATTTGCCCAGTCTGTTCCATGGGGATATTGCCAGCCTGGGGCAGCAGAGGCACACGCAGCTCTCAGCACTCCCTGCTCCAAGCACAGCTCTGGGCTCCTTTGCACACTGCCTCTGCCATGGGGTTTTCTCCAGGAGAAGCCAAGGAATTGCTCCTGGAAGGGTGCAGATTAAGTTATCCCAAAGGGAAGCAAAGAGTAAGTACTCCAGGAAGAGCCCTTGGGATCTGCTGGGCTGAGGTGGGAAGGGGACATTCATTCCCTGCAGGGCCAATACACAACAACCTCCAAGCCAAAGCACAGACTGGCAGGTGGGGTCTGACAGCAGCACTCTGACAAACCTCCTTGTCATTCTTCCCTGCAGTGACTTTTGCAAGCAAACTCTGAAGCTGACAAGCCCAGAAGCTCCATCCAGCCACTCTGGAAGGAAAGGATACTCCCAGGGATGAGGCACATTCCCAGCAAACTCTCCCAACACAGCCTGGAGGCAGCGCTGGAGCTCGGGTGTGGGGCTGGGAAGGGCTGCCAGGAGCACGCAGCCCCCAGGTGGGGTGGCAGCGGCAGCAGCAAATTCCCACAGGCTGATGGCACAGCAGAGAGACAAAGGCCAGCAGTGCCCACGGGAGGTGCAGGGTTAATTCTGCTCCCTGCCCTGCCCCATCCGCGCAGGAAATCTCCAAGGGGGAGAGAAACTCTCAGGGTGCCCAAAATGCAGCATCTGTCACCCTGATCCAGCTTCAACTCAGCATGGGGGGCCAAACTCCCCCCACAGGTAAACACTGAGCTGACCTGGTCAGTCTCAAACACAGCCCCAGTTCTCACCTCCAGCCTGCTCCTGGGGCTGCTGCCACATTCCTGACAAGGAGCCCCTTTGGACAGGGCTCTCTCTGTGTCTCAGGTGCTGGGCACTGCAGGGACCAGGGCAGCCCCCTCTGGGGACAATTGGGGATTCATCCCACACCATGGGCAGGACCAGGGGCCCTCCAGTACAGACTGGTGGGGCCAGAGCCCATTGGGTTTGGCTGCTCAAACACCAAAGCTTTTGGCAAAGATGGGACAAGTTAAGTGGGTTTTCCTGGCCTGAGAGAGAGAAGAAATTGTTGAAATTAAGCATGGCAATTAAGTCCACTGTGGAAGTCAAAGGCTCCTGGCTTTCCCACTCCTGTTCTGATTGCTCACTAGAAGGTTTTATCCATAAAAAAATGAGAGGTGGCACCAAATAAAAGAGCTCTTTTTCAACATTTTTCCCCTACTTACTTTCATACCTAAAAAGGATGTCCATTTTTTCTTAGTGTATTCTTTGCCTAATTTTAACAGAACTGTTTTCCTTCCAGGCCCCACTTGTGGGTTCTTCACTCCTTTGCCATTGGACTTTGGACAAAGGAAGAGAAGCATCTGCTCCAAACGGGTGTCATCCTATGGGGAACACCCCCTGTACCAGCCCCAGCCTGGGCCAAGCATGCTGCCTCACTCTCCCCATTCTGGATGCTGGCTCCAATCCAGTCTGAGTTTTCCCCTGTTTTCCATGTCTAAGGACAGGAACTTGTCCTGGTCAGGGTGTAAGGCCTTAAACTGCACCTTGATCTGGGGGGCTGGGACTGGGATTCCAGCAGGGAATTCACTGTTTTACAAATAAAAGTTATTCCAGGGAGCTGCTGCTTCACCACACAGTGTCAGCAAAAGAGAGAGAACACCAAAGGTGTATCCAAAAACAAGGATGGAATGATTCCTCCTGCTTTGAGTGGGATCCGGGCTTATGCTGCCCTGGAATGACAAAGAACTTCTCCCTCAGCCCCCTAGAGAGCCCTCAAAAAGCCAAAGTGCAGCAGGGAAGGAAGGAAAGGCACCTGCTGGGGACAGCACAGCTCCAGCTGCTCATGGGGACTGGGACTGAGTCTGGAGCCAAAAGCCCCTTCCCAGGCTGGAGGGGCTTGCCTAAAGCACCACCTCTGGGAAGCAAAGGGCTATGGAAGAAATGGAGTGGGAATTTACAATAATAATCATAATGGATCGGGAAAGAGCAACAACAGAAGCAACAATCATTCCAAGGGAGCAGGAGGGATGCTGAGCTTTAAACAAGGTTTGAGTGAGGCAGCAGCTCCTGGCAGTTCTAACCCACAGCTCCAGCTCTGCGATTCCAGGAGCACTGCAAGCTCCTCCTGCCCAGTCCCTGGCTTTGCCTCCTGCCAGTACTCGGCACCTCGGGCACGGGTGGGTGTGAGTGCTCCAGTGCTGCTGCCCCGAGGGAGCGGGAAAATGGCCACTAAACCCCTTCCCACTGGGCTGGCTCCGAGCTCTGGCTGGGGAAAACATTTGGCACCCCTGGCATTTCAATGCAATCAGTTTCCATCACTTTGAAGATGCACTGAATAAACCCAGGGCACATAAGTAAACCTCTCCCCATAAGGAGAGCCCCAGGGAATACACAATTCTTCCTATGCCTGGCCAAAGAAACCAGGAGCCAGGTTTTGGGGAAGAGACTCCAGACTCTTATCTCCTTCCCTGGCTGTAAACCACTTGCAGAGGCTTTGGAGTTCATACAAGCTTGTCAGGATTTGGCTACTTCATTTAAATTCTATTCAGATACTGGAATGGAAGTGTCCTAAAGGCACCTCACTCAGACTTTAAGCCCTCTACCACCAAAGAATTTAGATGCTCTTTTCTTAGGAACACCCCACCTCTGCTTCTTTAGGTGTCTCCATGTGGGACATCAATTAAATGCGGACAAATTTTAGAATGCAGCTTCCAAGTCAAGTTACCTGCTAGGAAATTACTTCAGCTCTCTGGCACCTTGGGCTGTTTTAAACACAGCCTGGCCCTTCATGGCTGAGGCTCTGAGCTACACAACTTGTGAGCTGGCAAGTAACAGCAGCTGAGGTCTCATCCCAGCTGTACACAAAAACAGGGAGTGGGGGCTGCACTTGGATACATGCAGGCAGGGTTGGGCCCCTTCTGAAAGGTTCAATCCCTGTTTTTCAGAGACTCAATCAGGGATAATGACATTTTCACAAAGCTCTCTTAAGGCACGTGAAAACCCGAGCAAGAAAATGGAATCAAAGCCTTTGTTCCACTGGCCTCACGCCCCAAATTCCAACGGGACAGACAAGTCCCTCTCCTCGCAAGGCAACGTCTCCTACCTGGATCTGTGCCTTCCCCAGCCTTTGGTGGCCGTTGTCTCCATCCTCCCACACCTCCTCATCTTCCTCCTCAGCAGGCCTGGCTTCCTCATCCTGCAGAGCAAGCACAGGGACACTCACCAGCCTGCTCATCCCAAACCTGGGCAGCAGGGATGGACTGCTGGGACCCCCTGGACACTCACCCCTCTGCTGGCCACCATCCCTGCTCTGCAGTCCATTCCCATTCCTGGCCTGGCATCTCCTTTGAACGGGATGTTAAACCACAACCACTTGCTCTGCTGGGTTTTGGGACATCAGAGACTCCTCCAAGGCAGTGGACAAAGCTCCTGTTCCCACAGCCTCTGCCTCCCAAAGCCCTGCTAGGGCCAGGCAGAGCAAGGGAAACCCCTCAGTTCCTGCTGGAAATTTCCTCTTGTGCCCGTAAACCCAGGGAAATCGTGGCTGCCCCATCCCTGGAAGTGTTCAAGGCCAGGCTGGCCGCAGCTTGGAGCACCCTGTGGATGGAATGAGGTGATCCTTAAGGTCCCTTCCCACCCAAATTATTCCGCCATTCCAGGATGATTCTGTGATCTCTCCCTGCATTTATTTTGCATCGTTTCCTCTCTAATCTGAATTCCCAAATCGAAATGATTTTTTAAAGAAATCATTTAAAATTATCCCAGGAATAAAAAGGGGTGCATCAAACATACAAGAATCATTCCTACCTCCATCAAATCATTGTTAATTGGAAGCCTATTTCCTCATCTCTGTCCTTAGTTTTCCTTTCCTAGGAAACCTTATGATCCCACAGTTTCTCCAAGAGATTTACTGGGATTGCAGAAAGGTTTGCTTTGTCAGGGAGGCAAGGGGGTTTACAACACTTGTTCCTCTGCATCTTTATCCTTTCACCAGCTTTCCCCTGGAACGGTGCTGCAAGAGAAGTTCAGAATTACTAGAAATGGATCAGGTTCACCTTTTTTCCTCATTCTTTTCCAACGACTTCCAAATTCTTGGAATTATCCTCAAATGAGGCCTAGCAAGCTACTGTGAAAACATCAATCAGAGGAACATCTTGACAAGAGAAAACCACATCCAGCAGCAGCCAAAACAATGCCACTGCTATTCTTACCTGGTCTCCAGGTGCTCCAGCCAGAGCTCCCAACACCCACTGCCATTCCATGGGGGTGAGGAGGCAGTTTTGGACGTGTTCTTTGCCACGGGATGGGATAACAGAGCCCAGAGGGTCTTTGTGTCCCTTCCAAGCCACCCCATGATTCCATGATACCATCAGCACCTATACCAATTCCATTCTGGAAAGCCCAATTCCATTCCTCCCATCAACTCAGAATTTCTCCCTTCCTCTCTCTGCTCCACATCAGGCATGTGTTGCCACAGGCATGGGATGCCTCAGCATTGCCTGGGAATGCCACTCAAGGCTGCCCTGGTGGCCTCAGTGCTCCAAAATGCCCAGCTGGCTCCCGTTCCAGTCAGGAATGTCCCAAACAGCAGCGTGGGGTGTGCCCTCTGCCATCCCACCATTGGGGCAGCTCCCATAGAATGTGACCGACTTACTGGGTTTGGAATTCCTGGCTTAAAAGTCAGGTGGTGGAATATCCTCTCCTGGGAATATCCAGAAGACCAGAAGGCTCCCTGGAAGTCACAGGTCAGGGACAGAGTCAGATGAACGATCCTGAACTGGTTTTCAGGGGATGCATCCCCAGCCTGTGGCTGCAAAAACTCCAGAGCTGTTCCTTCCCCTTGGGACAGCCAGAGAAAACATCCCCAGCATGGATTTCTGACAGGAAAAACCTCACTGCTCCAGGCTACTTGGCTCCTCCCAAATCCAGGCCAGCACTCCAACAGGCTCTAAGGACAAAACAACAGCAAAGACCATCTCAGGGCACACGCCACGAGTTGGGCGTCACATTCCTCACTGGAACTGGGCTGTTCCCACATCCCTGGGACAGTCGGGAGCATCCCCCGTTCCTCACTCTTCCATTCAGGACAAAGAGACAACAGAGCTGTCAAACAGCCAGTGTCTTACCCCAACAATCCAGGGAAAACCACCTTACTCTGGGGAGAAACATCATGCCCAGTTATGGAAAAAGCCAAAGAACAGTACTGGAAACACTCCCGGGCATGGAGGCTCCCAGCTCCGGAAATGCAGCTCACAGGCTTCTTCCCATGGGAACCCCAATCTTGCCCGGGACTGGGCTCAGGGAGAAAGTCCTGCCCATTCCACCACTCTGGCACAGACACCCCAGGAAGGTGTCCCTGACCATGGCAAGGGGCTGAACAGGATGGTCTGTAAGGTTCTTGCCAGCACAGACCATTCCAGGAGTTTAAGGTGGATTTGAGCAGCTCCTGGGGACATGAACACCACCCACACCTCCCAGCTGGCTCAGCCCAGAGTCCATCCAGCACTCACAGAGAGCTGCTGGGAGCTGAAATTCTCCCTGCTCCCCCTGCCTGGGAAACCCTGCCTCCAGCTCCTGGGAAAGGGGAGCTGCATCCTGCTGGGTGCCCCTGGCTCTGGGCAGCTGCCGCCTTCAGGCGGGGGGATGGCTCGGGCAGCTCTGGTGACTGTTCCACCTCAATGATTTTGTGTTTTCCTGCATTTCCCTGGGCTGGAGGGGAGCAGGGGGTGCGGTGGGAGTGCGGGAAGGCAGCGGCGGGGAGGGCAAGGAGTGGGGCCGGGCACCGCATGGCGCAGGGGGGCTTCTGCTGGCAGTGGAGGGGCGCGACCGTACGGAGGCGTCCCCGCCGCTGCCGGCCACTGCCCACGGGGCTCCTGCCCGCCCCCGGCGCCACTGACCCCACACCCCGTGTCCCCACACTGGGAACCACCACGGAAAATCATGCTGGAACCTCTAATCCTGAGCCCGAGCCTTGACCTTTTATCCCCTGACCTTTGACCCCTTGACCCATTCCTTGACAACCCGAGCTTTGATCCCTTACCTTTGACCATCCAGCAAGTGGCCAAGATGCCCGCGGGTGGCTACGCCAGCGAGTAGGTGAAATGGAGACCGTGGCGATCGTGCCAGACCCAAAGGCGAGCTCCTCGGGCAAAAAGATCCACGATGATGTCGAGACTCAAAGGCCGATGACAGAGATGGGTGGGAACTGCCCTGCCCAGCAAAGGCTCAGGTGATGCTGAGGAGAAACCCTCTCCCTTTACTTCCAAGGGGCCCTCCCACAACAGCCCTCTCCTCTAAGCTAACTTCCAATTGCCTCCTGGAACTCCAAAGGCCTTTCCCTTCTCCCAACCACCGCTCCCAACACTTAGCTTTCTGAAGACAAACGGACAAAATCCATCCTTGGCAGAAAAAATGCATCAGCACCTCAGATGTCAACACGTTCCCCATGGTCCGCTTTGGCAGCTGCGAAAGATGGAGAACAAGGAGAAAATTCAGCCTCTGACAACACACGCCAAAAGAGACCCCTTCCGCAAGGCCCCCTCCCTCGAAACTGCCAAGGCTCAGCGCTTACCTGCTCTCTCCAAACTTCAGCTCCACACCTGCTCACGGTACCTAAGACAACAAAACAGAAAACGTCACTGTTGCCCTCCAGAAGAGCATCCCCGGGCTACTCCACACCACTGCCCCGGCTCACCTCAAATCCTGATCTGACTCTGGAGGTGGCCAGGACAAACCTGCACAATGAAAAGGGACACGCTCAGCACGCTGCCATAGACCGCTGGCCTATCAGCCACCCCACCTAAATGCCAACTCACCTGCTCGCCTCTGGCCCTTGGCATGCCCAGGGCAGCAGCAGCACCTGCAGAGAAGCAAAGCAAAAACACACAAAACATGCTGAGAGACTGTGAAACCACAGCCTCCCTGCTCCGACTGAAGTACACCACACCTATACCTTAGGCTTGCACGCTCCAGCATCCAGGGCCAGGACATCCTGCAAGTGGACCACCTAAAACACACAAACAACAACGGATGCTTAGAGCTGCTCCAAAAATTGAGACCGAGGCCGTAACAACTCATTCTGTCCACCGGTCACTGCTCACCTCGCTCCATCGCCCCTGACTGCCAATATCCGGCATTACTTCCAAAAAAAAAAAAAAAGACATGGAACAATGCTGTAACATAGTAGCATGACATAGCCCAGCAGGACTGCAGAGAGGGGCAGAGAGGGAAAGCCGGCCAGGATCTCGTTCCCAGCCCTGAGCAGGGGCTTTACTGGCCTGACTGTCCTGTACTACCCGAGCTCTGGGGACAATGAACCAGGCTCAGTCCCTGCCTCACCACTGGCACCCTGAAATTCTGGCACTGCAAGAGTCAGGGGAGGTTTCAGCAGTGATTTCAGCAAGGTCAGAGCTGCTCCCAGCAAAAGCTGTTCTTAGACTACTCCTGGCAGAAGAACCCAGAGTACCTGCCACTGCAGGATGCTTGTGACTTCCAGGTGGAGGAGAAGGGTGGAAACAATCCAAGATGAAGACAGAATGATGAACACAGCAAAGAGGATTTCTGTATGCTCTGCACTGTTTTGTCACGTTCAGCCCTTCCTGGGCTGTTCTCTGCTTGTTGTTCTCAAGATCAACATCTCCGACTAAGGGCGGGTGATGTGAATTCCAAGGAAGTACAATTCAATTCTCCCCTAGATCTTTCCCTAAAGTACAAGATACTGATTCACCTCCCTTCCCACCAGAGTCAATCAAAGACTATCCAAAAACGTAAATTATGATAATGCGGAATCTGGTCTCCATTAGAAAAATTAATGTAGTATTTTTTATCAGAGCTTTGGTTAAATGTAACAACGCAGGAAGTGCCTGTGCTCAGGTTATTGGAGAGTGCGAGGTTTTCTCATCGCATCAGCCCTGTCAGCTGACAAATGTGGCTGTGCACTAAGGCACAAAGCACCGACGTTTGCACACTACAGCTGGAATCTGCTATCTCCGTGTGCAGACACAACCACTGCTCATCACAGATAAACCCACAAGGGCTGCTCCAGCACTGACTTACCTGGGGAAAAACCAGCACTAAGAGGAGCAAAATAAAAAGCATGGGAGTAGTAGTTTCACCCTGAGCAGCTCCGTGAGATGGGCAGGAATCAGAGAATCCCCTGAGTAACTCTGAACTTGCTTTTCCTGATCACCTTTCACAGAATCCATAGCAGCAACCCGTGAACATCCCGTGTGTAGGTTTATTCCAAAACCCACTTGCAGAAACATCAGGATATTGCACCTAAAGCTGCCTCTGCCAGAGGGAAGCAAGAGCTGGGGCTGGAAGAGGAAACAGGCAGGAACTTGCTCTCAGGACAGGCAGCACGTGGGCTGCTGGCACTGCCAGCAGGAGGACGCAGGTGGGAGCAGGTAAAATTCCAATACAAAATGCAACTGGGGAATGTGACGGTGCAGAGGCTGTAGGTTGGCAGTCTAAGACTTTGGGGTTTATCACAGCTCTGCAAAAGCACCGAATTTCGCCAGCAGGTACCACTCATCCTCCTCAGGACAAGCTTCCAAGAGTTCATCTCTCAATTTGTGCCCCAGTGTGGGCCAAGTGCTGGTGGAGCCTGGGCTGGCACCCCGAGCTCTCACCCCAGCTGGCACCCCCAGGCCTTTCCAATGTGCCACTGCCACCCAAGCCACAATGGTGGGGCCTGAGGAAAGGAAGGAATGAGGAGGGACTTAGGACACAATCCTGCCCTTCAGACAGGCAGATTTACCTGTGCTCCAGTCTCAAGGGGGCTCTCAGTGGATAACTCAAGCATCCCGCGTGGGACACTGGGGCCAAGGAGCAGCTGGAGGCAGCTCTGTCACCTGGGCTACCTGTGTGTAGCCATATTTAGCAATAACTGAATTGATTGAAATAAAGGGTAAAAGCTTGACTCAGCCTGTAACTTTCACCTTTCTTTCAAGTGCAAAAAGAAGCAGAAAAATCCATTCATATTGATGCTTTCCAGCTATGTCTCTTTCAGATTCCCAGGTATTCATCCCCTCACAGAGTTTTAGCGGTGACACAGAAGAAAGTTCTTTGCGTGCTGCCAGAAAAACGAGATTTCTCCCATTTTTTATTTTCACACCTAAAGTATGAAAACATTATCATCACACAGAAGAGTTCTGCACACTCTCCTCTGGGCAAGGGGAAGATTCCCTGATAGGCAGATTCCAACCCCTCCTGTCCATATTTACATCCCTAAGGCCTCAGACCCTCTGGAGGTAACCACGGGGTTCCCAGGTGAGAGGAGTCACTGTGAGAACAGAATTAAACCCCAAAGCACCTCTGAGGAGACAGCGCCTGACTCTGGGAGTGCCTCCCTCTCGCGTGGAAGGTGTGGCTTACTCAGGAGTTACTCCAGGAGTTCCTACTCTGCCCAGGCCAGGCCTGCTCCGGACACTCCCCATGCCCTCAGAGCCACAAACCCAGCTCAGGGCTGGGCTCAGAGCTCCAACACCACCAGGAATGAGCACTCCCTGAGCCCCCTGCCCTCCCAGCCCTGCTCTAGGCTGGGCAGGCACTGAGGGGCTCACTGACACCTCCAGTGTGGCTCTTTAAAGGTGGTGGCACAGGTGCTCCACAGCAGACCTGTGCCAGACCCAACTTCTCCACGGGCAAGGAAGAACCTCCCAAAGCAGGTGACACAAAAAGCTCTGGTGTGGCCCAGGGACTGCTCAAGGTCACAACCAAAATTAGTTCTGAGCTCAGGGTGGTGTCACTTCAGTTCCCTGCCACTGCTGCCACTTCCTGCCACCTTCAGCTTTTGCTCCAGGCACCAAAATATGATTTTTTCAAGGCCAGCCCATCTAAACTATCTGAAATTGCAGCCTGGCCAATCTCGGGAGCTCCCAGACTCACTCATGAGGATGAAGTGACAGACCAGCAGTGAGCACTTCTCCCTCTTCCAGCCAAGCTGTGAATTGCTCCTCCCTCAGCTTCAGCAACCACTTTTCGTGCCAGTTCCTGAAGAGAATCTCGTGCTGAACATCCATCACTTTTTCAGTGCAGAGCATTTGGCTTCATCCTCAAGCCCTAGAAACACTCAGCTAAACCAGCACTAAAACCTGATTAAACTTGCATCCTGCACAGCACAATGAACTTGGACTTGGGCAGGAATCAGAATATCTGGGAATGAAGAGAACCCAAGAGCTCGGAGAGGTTTGCTTTGCCCTTGTCCTGCCTTGGGCTCCTGGCTCTGCCACAGCAGTTACAAGAAGCAGAGCAGCGACCTCCCCTCCCCTCCTCATCAACACAAACCCCCAAAAGCAGAGTTTGTCTCTCTCAGACCCACCTTGAGCTGTGTCCGCAGCAACAACGAGGCTGTTGAAAGCAGCAACCCCACAGCTCGGCGTCTGCAGGGCTGCACCCTCTCCATCCTACAGCCTCTCCATCTCCCCACAGCTTGGAGTGATCTGTTCTCCCAGTTTAGAGAAGGTGACACCAACCTCACTTTGGTTTGGGTACAAACTCTGAGGCAGACACTGAAGGCAAAGGAAGACGAGGCCTTGGTGGGAAGGGACCTTAAAGCCCATCCAGTGCCACCCCTGCCAAGGGCAGGGACACCTTCCACTGTCCCAGGCTGCTCCAAGCCCCAGTGTCCAGCCTGGCCTTGGACACTGCCAGGGATCCAGGGGCAGCCACAGCTGCTCTGGGCACCCTGTGCCAGGGCCTGCCCACCCTCACACGGAAAGATTTCTTCTGCGTATCTACTCTGAACTGAAGTTTAAGTATCTAAGCTCAAGTTTAGTTATTGCTGAGCCTCTGCTGAAGATAACTGAGACACCATAGTAGGAGAGAAAGGAAACAGGCCTGTAGAACAAACCACAGGCGAGTAACAAACCGAAATGATGTGGCCAAGAACAATTATTGCCACAGAAAAGAAACCTCAGTCACCAAAAACTCCAGTCTATTCCTACATCCTCACCCAGGGGGACTCCAAACACGACACTGCAACTCATGCTCCTCCCAGCTCCACACACACATTGCTGCGACCTCTTGCAAGCTGCTCGAGCTCTCTCCACGTGCCAAATCTGCCCATGGCAGAGGTGCTGCTTTCCTGGCTCAGCTCCCAAGACTCAACTCTCAGTATTTCCGCCCTCAATACTGTAAATTTTTGGTGATCTGGAGCAAAGATTTCTGGCTTGCTGTGTGGCTTCTCACACAGAACCTGACCCCAGGAGCTCAGTCTCACTCTCTCCGTGTTTGACACAAGTCATAAAGCAAGAACTGCAAAGACATTTCGAGGCAGTATCAGGGGCCTGAGACAGCTTTTGAGATCAAAGTTGAAATCTACTGTTTTCTTTCATTGCTGTTAAGCTGTACTGGAGTCCTGGGGGCACTTTTGGGCGCCACAGTATAAAAAAGATACAAAGCTGACAGCATCCAAAGAAGGGACATGGGGATGGGGAAGGGTGTGGAAGGACCATGAAAGAGCTGCTGAGGGCACTGGGTTTGTTCTGGTAGAGAAGTGTGAGGTCAGAACACATCGGGGGCTACAGCTCTGATCTCCGCTCCCTGGGACACAGACAGGACCCAGGGAGCAGCTGGAGCTGGGCCAGGGCAGGCTCACGCTGAGATCAGGGAAAGGCTCTTCCCCCAGAGGCTGCTGGGCACTGCCCAGGCTCCCCAGGGAATGGGCATGGCCCTGAGGCTGCCAGAGCTCCAGGAGCGTTTGGACAGCGCTGCCAGGGATGCCCAGGCTGGGGCTGTTGGGGGGTCTGGGCAGGGATGGGGGTGGGACTGGGTGATCCCTGTGGGCCCCTTCCAGCTCAGGATATTCCAGGATTGTCTCACTCCCCAACAGGGGAGAGTCTGCTCTCACACAGAGCTGCAAACACACTGTGCAGGAGGCAGCAAATGACAAAAATTGACATTGATACATTAATAAAGCCAAGATATTAAGCAAGCCAAAAGATAAATTTTCCCTTTTGTTCCTGACCAACAAGACCTGTCCCAGTCCCAGTCCAGCCACTAAGCAACTCCAGTGTGACACAGGGACTGCCTCACACCTCGAGGCCGACACACAACAGCAGCACAGCACCGGGAGTTTAATCACGTTTCCCTCATTAGAGGAGACAATTAATGACCGCTCAGGTGCACAACCACTCCTGCAGAGCGCTTCACTAGACCCCGTTTTGCAAGAACTCCCCCAGGCTGCAAAGCCCCATTTGCCAGGGACCTGAGAGAAGAATTCGGTAGTTTTAAAGGAATGTCAGGAACTAGGAATACACCTGAGTGTAGGAACCGAGAGTGCCGAGAGTATTTCTCGGTTTCCATCTCGCCCGATCCATGTGTTACGGCGCAAGGCAGAGGCAGGTCCCTACCTCCCGAGCCTGGGGTCCTCCCATCAGATGAGCCATGCGCGCGGCCAGGGGCGGTCCCGGAGCTTCCATCGGGCCCTCCCGCTATCCCCATGCGGCCCGGGTTCGCGGCCGCTTCCGCGTTTGAACGGCGGCGCCTGCTGCTGACGTCATCACTCCCGCCACTTCCATCCCGGCCTTACTTCCGCCTTCGGGAGCCCTCGCTTCCACGCCTGCGCGGCGCGGCATCGGCCGCCCCTCCTCAGTGCCGGTTACCCCGGCAACGCCGCTCGCGGCTCGAGCCGCTCCTGGCCCGGCCCCGGCCCTGCCCGGGACGTCAGCCCGGCCCCGCTGCCAGCCCAGCCCCGGCCCCGCTGCCAGCCCAGCCCCGCCCCCGCTGCCAGCCCAGCCCCGGCCCCGCTGCCAGCCCAGCCCCGGCCCCGCTTCCAGCCCCGGCCCCGCTCCCGCTTCCAGCCCCGCCCCCGCTGCCAGCCCAGCCCCGCCCCCGCTGCCAGCCCAGCCCCGGCCCCGCTTCCAGCCCCGCCCCCGCTGCCAGCCCAGCCCCGCCCCCGCTGCCAGCCCAGCCCCGGCCCCGCTTCCAGCCCCGCCCCCGCTGCCAGCCCAGCCCCGGCCCCGCTGCCAGCCCAGCCCCGGCCCCGCTGCCAGCCCCGCCCCGCTCCCGCTTCCAGCCCCGCCCCCGCTGCCAGCCCAGCCCCGGCCCCGCTTCCAGCCCCGCCCCGCTCCCGCTTCCAGCCCCGCCCCCGCTGCCAGCCCAGCCCCGGCCCCGCTGCCAGCCCAGCCCCGGCCCCGCTGCCAGCCCCGCCCCGGCCCCGCTTCCAGCCCCGCCCCCGCTTCCAGCCCAGCCCCGGCCCCGCTTCCAGCCCCGCCCCGCTCCCGCTTCCAGCCCCGCCCCCGCTGCCAGCCCAGCCCCGGCCCCGCTGCCAGCCCAGCCCCGGCCCCGCTTCCAGCCCCGCCCCGCCCCCGCTTCCAGCCCAGCCACGGCCCCGCTGCCCGGTACCAGCGCTTCCCAGCCCAGCCCGGTCCCGCCCACGGTCCCGGCCGCCCGCCCGGCACCTCCAGCCACACACGGACGCTTCATCTGCCACGCCGATATGACCGATAAGCACAGCACCTCCAGCCAGCAGTGCAATTCGTTCGGCTACTGCAGTTCCATCCTAGGAGCTTTCGGCAGCTACACCTCCTACCAGCTCTGTGTCCACACAGCCCCCGTCTGCACCGCAGCCACAGCCGTGGACACACAGCAGAGACATTTCAACAGCTGCCGTGTCACCACGGCATGTACCCCCTATCATCACTCTGATAACACCACTCAGAGGATTATCACAACAATCACACGATGCTGAACCATGTTTCCCGTGCCATTTCAGCGAAACAAATACGATTTTATCTCCAGAACAGAAAGAGGACTTTCTCAACTATACGTGGACACCTCTTCCATCACAACAGGACCAAGCACGTGTTATTAATAGTGACGTCTCGCATCGAGACATTCCATTTCATGCACATTCTTCTCGAACTTCTCAGGGACATTCAGCTGATTTTATGGGACTTTTTCATCCTCAAATGCCTGCTCAACACTTCAGTGAGAAGGATATAGTGACCAGCACAGCTTCAGAAAGCATTCCTCTATCTTCCCAAGCTTCATCTCCTTTTTTTACAACAACCAATACAACTCCAACTTCTCATATGCCTTCTTCACAGCTTCGAAATCCACAACAGGCATCTGATCCCTCATTTTTCCACCGTCGCTTTCAGCTTTCGGATGACTTTGTTCGTCACCTTTATTTCCGACTCAGAGAACGTGCAGATTATCTGCCTCCAGAGGTTGCAGCACTGGGTCCCCACCCCTCACCCATCCCGCATGCTGGCAGTACCCTACCCAGATCCACTGCACCCTCTCCTCCAGTGTCCAGATCACAGCCACCTGCGATGGCAGGTTCAGCCACTCCTCGTTTATTTCCTTACAGTGCACAGCCGCAAATACCGACCCCTATTCCTCATCCAGGAGGGGGAGAAGAACATGGAATAATAATAAAATAAGAATTTTAAAGTTGTTTATTTTAATTTTTTTAATTTTATGAGAGAACTACATACCCCATGACATTTGAGTTTCAATTATTAATTCAGTTAAGGTTCTCTTTAAAGTTTGTTTCATCCTCTCTACCCGTCCTGAACTCTGTGGGTGCCATGGGATATGTAGTTCTCTCATAAAATAAAAAAAAATAAATAAATAAAATCAACAACTTTAAAATTCTTATCCCTTAGACCCTATGTTTCCCACCCAGCATGAAGCATACTTGCTTTCTTCTGTGTTAATGAGTTCTTTTGAATTTATAAATACTTGTATTAGCGGTGATGGCGCCCGCCCGCGGAGTGATCCGCCGGAGGGACTATTTGTGATGCGCTCCTGCCCGCGGAGGGATCAGCGCTGATGGCGCCCCGCCCGCCCAGCTGCTCTCGCTGCCTTTTCCCGCTCTCCCCTCTGCTCCCAGCGCTTCTCCTGCAAAGGGCGCGGCTTTTCCTGGGCTCTTTTCCTGCCGGGCTGCAGCGAGCACTCCCCTCAAGGAGCAGGGGCAGCTTTGCTCGCGGCGGCAGCGATTCAACAGAGCAGGCCCGGAACAATTCCTGCTTAGCCGGGCTTTGAGCACATTCCTGAGCCAGCACCAGCAGCAGCGAGTGAGGCAGCGGCACATGAAGGAGTCTGCGGCTCTGGCCAGGCTGGGGAGGGGTTCCTCTGTAAAAGAAGAACAGGGAGAGACAAACCAGAAAGGGCAGGAAAAAAAGAAAAAGCCAAGACAAACTAAACTTTTTTAAAAAAATAATCTGGATCCAGAGGGACTTCTGGCTGGAGAACTTCCTGGGGAGCAATCCTGCCCCTCTGGGAGGCAATGCCAGGGCAACTCCAGCTGAAACCTGCACACAAACACCACAAAGATTTCAGATATTTGCAGGAAGCATCCACTTAGCAACTGCTGCTTAATAATTTATTCCCTTTCCCATTAAATGGTACATTCAGTCCACAAGACTTCAACACCTTTCTGGTAGTTTTATTTACAGTCTGCAGCGTGTTCTGTAAAACACAGGAGTGCACACAGACACACACGCACAAACATTTAAAGAAGTACAGTTTATTCCAAAGGAAGTCTACGCACTACTTTTTCCATAAAAATTATAAAAAATACTTTAGTTACTGTATTCTACCTAAACCAAGATACTTGAGAATTCTTCCACAAGTGATGCCCCCTCCCCACAAAGGGCACTCCGACAAGAAGAAATTCAGGAGACTGCATCACCAAATAAAATCCTAATGGCAACTGCTTCAATGCACCAGAAGAACAACAAATTCCCACTCTGCATCCAGCAATCCCTGCTCTGCAGCCTGTCTGCATCTGCTTTTGTAGGGCTTGTGGGGCTTTTGCATTCACTTCCTTCTCCAGGGCAGTTCCCACAAACAAAGAATGACTGAATTTCTGCAGACTGTCACTCGGCAATCCTGCATTTCACACATGCAAAGGGAAACACTTTCCTTTGAGCCCTTTATTTCAAGGAGTCTCTTTTTTACTGAGCATCCAGTGAGAACAGTGCCCAGTTGTGGCTGTTATTATTTCTCTGCTTTTGCTGCGTGGCAATATTGAGCTGGAGCTCTGCAGAACACCCACTGCAGCCCTTGTCTCACTGGGGCACACCGAATTGACAAAAAAAAGGCACAAAGATGAAACTCCTAAAGCAGCAGCAGCCCCAAGTCACTGAGCTGCTGCTTCCCACCACCAACACTCTGTGTCTCAGCAAACACTTCCAACGCACGAGCCAAGGCCACAGGGGAGTGAAAAGCCCAGAGCCTGCAGGCAGGACAAGCACTCCATTGATCAGTAACAAACCAACACAGCTCAGCTGGATGGTGCACTTAAGACTGGACCTGGAAGCATCAGGAAAAGCCATTGGAACACAAGCTCAGCAGCACAGAATCCATTTGGCACCAGCTGATGAGATGGGAGGCTCTGTGTGGGACACGTTGTGCATTCAGCTTCAACTATGCCACAGCTCCACAGCAGCGCTGAAAAACTTCTGCTTTTAACAGTTGGAGAGGATTTTCTCAATGGAAGTGAAGCTGTCATTAACAGAGGAACAGCACACGATGCACAACATAACCTGCAATAAAAAGCTTTTGCTTTCCAGCATGTAAGCATCCAGGTTACTGGACTTCAGCTCATGGAAACGAATCTGATGATAGATTTTTTTTAATTTTTCTTGGAACTAAAAAAGTAAAATCTTCCATAAAAGGATAAAGCACAAAAATACTCTCTCAGTACGTCTCAGGAAGCCATTTAATACCTTCCATGTCCTAGGAACAACTAGGCAAAACACTTGGAAAGTGTGAGCAGTAGAAATGTTGACCATTGAATGTTTGGCAGCCGTGTGCTCCAGCCCCTGGGAGGGGCTTGTCCCCCACTCCACACCAGTCCTGCAGCTCCCCAGCTATTTCTTCTTCTTCTTCTTTGGGGGCTCATCCTCAGAGCTGCTGCTGCTGCTGCTGCTGGAGGAGCTCGGATCCGAGTTGAAGTCGGAGGAGGAGGAAGAGCTGCTGGAGGAGGAGGAGGGGGAGGAGGAGGAGTGTTGGGTGGAGTCGCGGGAGACAAGCACTCAAGGCATCATGTTCAGCAAGTCTCGATTTATTTTTCAAAACTACACTTACTTATAGTACCTTTAATTAGCTCATACATATTGCAAAAGTCGAGCTCCTCATTGGTGGGAGCTATTCCGTGGGATCTGCAAACACGGTGGTCTTATCTTCCTCTTCCATATGGTTTCTGTCTTCTTACTTATCTGAATGCACATTCTGTTATCTATGCAACCTCTTGCTCAAGGACTCAGTGTCTGCATCTTTACTAAGCCTGCTGTGTTATCATGACCTTTGCTTTTTAGCCATTCTTCAGAAAGACTCTCAACAGAGGAGGAGCTGTCCTCACTGTCACTGTCCTCGGAGGAGGTAGAGGAGTCCTGGCTGTCAGAGGAGTCGCTGGCTGAGCTGTCACTGCTGCTGCTGCTGCTGGAACTGGTCACACTTTTGGACCTGGGAGAGAACAAAGAGCTGAGCACAGCCCTGCCAGAGCCCATGGCACCGTGTTCTCTGTTCTGCTGTAATTATCCAAAGATCAATTTGTTGCCTTGAAAATTTCCAGGCCTCACCACCTAAGATGAATTCCTGTGCCCTCCCTCCCTTTCCCACTCCTGGATGAGTGGATTTTGGCCATTTGAGCAACGGCAGAGTGGCCCCAGGGCATGACATAGGCCAGCAGGACTGCAGAGAGGGGCAGAGAGGGAAAGCTGGCCAGGATCTCGTTCCCAGCCCTGAGCAGGGGCTTTACTGGCCTGACTGTCCTGTACTACCTGAGCTCTGGGGACAGTGAACCAGGCTCAGTCCCTGCCTCACCACTGCAGCAGGAATTCTGTCAGTTGTGACCAAACTTGTCCAGCGAACACATCCTACAAGCTCCTTCCTGGGCAGTTATTAATAAGGAAAACCAAGAGACTGTAAACAACCTTAAAGCAGGATACCAAGCTCCAGCCTTTTCTTTGAGAAGCAAATATGGCTAATTTGTGCCTGCTCAGAATCAGAAGGAGCAGCTGATCTCCTGGCAAGAGCCCAGGGTGGAGCACGCAGCAGAGCTGGGACACTGTGGTGGGGTCCTGCCACGTTCCTCACCATGGGGCTGCCGAGTCCCTGGGAAGTGCCCGTTCATTGGGTCACCCTGCTGCCAGCAGTTGTTTCGCACTTCCCACTCCACATTAATGTTTCATCTCCGGCATTTCAAATGCTTTGCATTTCGGTAGGAGCGGGGAGCCTGTCTCCCATGGCAACAGTGCCAGGAGTCCAGGACAGGAGAAGGAGCTGAATGGGAGCACAAACTGGAGAGGTTTCTCACCACAGCTCAGCTGATTGCTGTTACTGAAACCCAGTTCTTGCAGTAAATCAATCCCAAGTGTTTGCTCCTCCATTCTGCCACAGCTCACCTCAAATACCACTGGATTTGGAGCCTTTCAGTGGCCAGGGCAGCTCCGGGTGCCCCAGGCAAGACCTTGGTGGAGACTTTCCCTTGTCAGCAGTTTGCCAGGGGACCCTCAGAACACCTATCCTGTTGTTTTCATCCATGGAACTAGTGGGATTCTCAACCCTGCAAGAGGCAGAAGCACCAGCAATCCTGGCCCTTCCTCACTAGGACTTTCAAAATAAGCCAAGGTCTTCTGTGTCTGTTCAAACTAGCTTTAAAGGCACTGATTTAACAGAGAGGGTATTCCCCCCCGCCTGAAATTCACTGGGAATTAGAAATGGACACAAAATAAAAATGAATGATTCCTACTCCTCCATCCCTTACTCTTCTCATCAGTCCACAACACTCGCCCCATGTGACAGAAAAGAGAAGGCACACTCAGGTTAGGGTTAAACTGTGTTTACGTTCTCTTTTCAGGCCAAACTAAGGAAGCACATCCAAAACCCCCGTGCTTCAGAGTTGGTGCATTTCCTCTTCAGGCCGCTGGAACTGGTAAATCTTATTCCCAGGTCTCACCGGGAACTCCTTTTATTTCTAGTTCACACTTACAAGTAGATAGATTGTGCAACAGGGTTGGAAAACTGCTCATACCTGGCCACAGCTTTCTCAGGAACTTCCAGAAGTGATGCCGGTTGTTCCTGGCCTCTGATCCGGTTTGAAGCTTGAAGTAAATACAGGAATCCCAGCAAATATGAATCCTTCCACCGGGTCAATAAGGCATTACTGTGAACAAAAGGGGCAGCCAGCTGGAATCCCCACTGGGAATCTGTCTGGTCTCACCTTCAGGCAAATACGGCTCAGTATTTGCACTGAAAATGCTTGGAAGCAGAAATCCCAACTTGGAAAAGGAGCCACAAAGGAATAGCAAGATACTTTCCATTTTTTGAAGTGTCAGCTTCTGACACTTCACTCGTCTGTAACAACAGCTCATTTGTAGATCAGCTCTTCCTTTGACTCCAATCCAAAAAATTCTCATGTTCCCTTGAACTGTCCAGTCTCCTTCAAAGACTTAGGTTGATGTTTCTTGCAGTGACTGTGCTGATCCAAGGATCAGCTTTGTCTTCGCTTCCTGCTCATCTGTGTGTCCCTGGTTTGACATTTTGACCGTTTCCTGCAAGTTCTCTCCTCTTTGTGTGGTTTGTGTGTGACCGACCCAGATCATCAACAGCTGCGGTGGCCCCGAGCTGGCCCCGTCTGTCCTCAGCCCACTGCTTTCTAAAGACACCACCGATTTCCTGAGAGGACACCTGACACCCAAAAAGATAAACCTCTGGGATTCCCTGGGGGAGACATGGACCAGATCCAGGTAAGGACAGAGCTGCCATCTCCCCAGGCTCCCCACGCAGATGGGATGCTTGGATTCCCTGATGCTCCTGCTTCTTCTTTCAGGGGATGCCCTGAAAGACACATTCTTCGTGAATGTCACCTCATATTCCCATTTTCTGTCCTAGAGCCGAGTGGCCCCGAGACACGAACATCCCCACCTACATCCCCAAATTCCACAACGGCTGGGAACCACCCACAGAAATCTTCCGTGGAGCTCCCTGGGAAATAGACATTGGACACTTGCAAGAGGAAGGTTAGTCCTGTGTCCCTGTCTCTTCACTCTCCCTCCCCCTTTTCCGGAGAAATGGAGCTGCAGGGGTAGTGGTGGCATGCAACAAGTAGTTGGCTCAAAACTCAGTTGGATCTGGTTGCCCCAGTTAAATACAGAAAGCAAATGAGGCTGGAAAAGGGCAGCAATAATGAGCCTCTCCCAATCCAAGGCAACAGCACCCTACAGCGTAACTGAGCTCCAGGGACACAGGCTTCCCTGGAGAACACCTTGACCAAAATCTGCCAGACCATGACTCATCTACCACTATCCCTCTCCTTTTCTCCGATCAGCTTTCCCCTTTCCTGGTAACACTGACTCCATGTCTGCCTTTCCAGCTCTCCTCAGCCAATGGATATCCTTACTGGAACTCCTCACTCAAGCGTGGCCAGACGGCTGAGCAGACACAGGTCGGGGATGCCTTCAAACAGAACATCACTCCACATGGAAATAGGTAATGGATCCGCACGCCCGGGGCTTTGGCTCCCACCTCGGAACCTCATGAACGCACACGGACACGTACAGTGACACTGGGACGTTTGGGCATCCTGGAGACAACTCCCTGCCACTGTTAATAACCACCAAGGGAAGACAAAGATCAGCTGAGGGGTTATTCCCATAAGCACTGTCTGCTGTTTAACCCCCAGCAGCTCTGCAAGGAAAGGAATCACAGGTGTTTTCCACCGCAGGAGGCAAAAATATTGACTGACTTCATCAGTCCATCCATAGGTCTTGTTTCCCAACATCAGCCCAGCAAAGTGACCTTAAGGATCAGGTGCCAAAGATGCTGCACTGCGCTTTGGCTCTCCATGTGTGTAGAGATGCTGGAATCATGGAATCACAGAAGGGATTGGGTGGGAAGGGACCTTAAAGATTATCCCGTTCCAACCCCCTGCCATGGCCAGAGACACCTTTCACTATCCCAGGTTGCTTCAAGCTCTGTCCAGCCTGGCCTTGGACACTGCCAGGGATCCAGGGGCAGCCACAGCTTCTCTGGGCAATCTGTGCCAGGGCCTCAGCACCTTCACAGGGAAGGATTTCTTCCCAATATCCCATCTAAACCCACCCTCTGGCAGCGGGAAGCCATTCCTCCTTGTCCTTTCACTCCAGGCTCTTCAAGTCCCTCTCCAGCTCTCTTGGGGCGCCTTTAGGCACTGGAAAAGGCTCTAAGGGCTCTCCAGAGCCTCCTCTTCTCCAGGCTGAACATTCCCAGCCCTCCCAGCCCGTCTGTGTAATGCTCTAGCTCTTGGAGCACTTCCTGGCCCTTCCTGTCTGATATTGCGCTGGTTTATTAAAGGAAATTCTGACTCTTTCTGCTATCTCTGTGTATTTATCTCCAAAGGACTGTGAGTACGGAAGAGTCATCCCCTATGTTCCTCAGCTCTTCTTTGGGGAACTCACCTATAAATGGAACTGCAGAAATGGGGAGGGAGGAAAAGGAAACAGGATGTGAATCGAGCACCTGCATAGTGACCACAGATGTCCACTGCTAGACAGACACTGATGTCAGGCAGATCATGCCCTCCAAATAGTGCTCAGAAAGAGAACAAGTTTGGGATTTCTGAAACTGCTCTGAATTGGATTTGCTTAAACAGATGTCATTAGTAAAAGTAATCAAAGAAAGAGTTTTGATCCCTCTTCCAAGCTGATGCCACTTATCATGTATCTTCCCTGCATTCTTCTAGGGAAGCTGTTTTTGATGTTGTCCTGTCCTTCTTTTTATAAGGGAGCAAAAATACTTTATTAAGTATTACTCTTTCAGTTTTGTTTCCTCTCCTCTTCTGAGATACAGTAAAGTGAACATTCAGCAGAATAGTTTTGTATTTTTTGAACACAATTCTTCTTTTATCCAACTGAGGCCCTTCTGTGATCATGAAAAAACAGAAACTGTTGTGAACTAGAGTTTACACTCATAAGAGGTTGACATGGGTCAGTTCTCCAAGGTTATTCTTAGTTCAACTGCTGTGTAAACTGTTGATGTCACTGACTGGAGGCTGCTCTTCAGGACATTATAGATATGATAATTATATGACAGAAAATGCAACATATAGTTGAATCTGACCTTCAAGTTCACTAGCTTAAAAAAGGAAAAAAATGTCTGTAAGAAATTTGCTGCTTTTCCCATTACTAAGATGTAATAAATGCCTTCAAGTTTATACTCAGTCGACAGCATATACACATGGACAGCAGTGCCCATCCATCTTCAAGCTAGGGTACATTTTAAGTGTCAATGATCACTGCCTCCAGAAAGCATTTTTGAGACAAAACAGGCAAAGTCTTTTGCATATCTAGACAATCATCCAATACTAGGATCTTCACTCTCACATAAACACTTCATGTTTTTCCACAGAGGAATCTGAGATAGATTTTTCTGAGAAATAACAAACCACCAAAAATTAATTAAATGACAAACAAGGGAAAAGCACCACTTCCTCACTCAGCACATTTTCCTTGATTTTCATTAAGCATTCAGATTTACAGATGCTGATATTGCCACAAGAGCAGTTTTTTTCTGGTTTAACTTCCTCTTCCAGTAGAGCGAGCACAGCTGCAAAATGCAAGCTCACTTCTAGGCTCTCTTACACATCACCAGTTTACCACATTCCAACCAGTCACAGCTGTGCAACACCCCGTCAGGGTACTGGGATTACTGCAGTGCCACAGACAGTTTAAGTGAGGCTCATGGAGCTGTACAATTTTAACTATGTTTTATATGTATAATTAAATGATGCATGACATGGAAATAAGCCAGCTGTACTGAAAACTGCTCTGATGCAACAGTTAAGCATCTCATCAGTTCTAAAATGAAACAGGTTTAAAGCAAAAACAATATAGAGAACAGAATGCTTGACACTGTTAAATAGCATGGTCAAAGGAGAATTTTTGAACATTAAGGAAATGCACTCACCCAGTCAAATTTTCAAAAGAATTCCTGGCACCAAAATGTTCTCTGTTTGCTTTTTCACCATGTTTTAAGAATGGATCACTCTGGGGGAAGAAAATCCTGTGCGCAAAACACTGCGTGAAACTAAACAATCCTTAAACATGGCTAATTTCCATGTGGAGCTGATGATTTAGCACTGTCATCCTTCAGCAGAGGAGAAAGAACTACCTGTCTTTAGTTTATTTAGGTAAGATGAAAAAAGTGAGGAGCGTGAATTTGATCTTGCTTCAATTTACTTCAGTGGAAAAACTCTTGCCATGACTTCAGTGAGAATGAGACTGCATCTTAATTCATTCTATATGGAGAAAAACAAATCAGCTGAGAATAATGCTTTTGTTTATTAGATGTAAATTACTACCATAGTCGTTTTTAACAGTGCTAAGTAAATCCTGCTTTAAAAGCCAAACGTTGCCTTCAGTCCTCTGTACTGTGTCACAATGCAGGATTCCTGGTCCTCTGACCAAGTCACCGCTGTCACAGTAAGCATGGCTTGCTCTGGGGAATGGCCACATTCCCACACGGGAATGATAGATGTTTGTGGATGTCACTGGTGACAATGTCCAAATCTGGGCTAGGGCATGCCCCCCAGCCAAGAAACTAGGGTGCACACTTTTGTAATATAAATGCATTCATTGAGAACACAGACTACACTTACTAAAATGTCCATGAAAAGCAGCCAAGTAAATCAAATCAATAGGGTTAAGTTTGCAATTAGGATTCTCTCTTTCGGCAGGAAAATTTTAGGATAGCCACAAATTGAGAAAAATTTGCTTTTTTTTCTTCTTTTTCTCAGAAGGCAATCAACCTTCTGGTCTGGCTATTCTTTACTTCTCCCTATGAAGTAAAATCTAAAAAGACACACACACAATATTTATGGAAGGACCTCCCAATGAATTAGGAAAAATTATTACTCAGAAGATCAAACAGAAACAAGACTGTCTACACTGTATGAATTAAACATACATGAATTAGGACACTGAGCCTTCCATTCTTTAGTAACAGAACTGATGCTGTCCTGAAAATGACATTAATGAATTAGACTGGTATATGAAAACCTTCTGCATCTGCTCTAGAGGTTGGAATGAGGATGTTAAATGAGGCAGCAGACAACAAGGACGTGCTGCTTAGGGAAGCTGAATATCACTTCTGTGCTTGTGGAGTTCTGCAGTTTGGATGAAGGTCACAGGTTATCTCCAGCTACATGAAAATGAGTGATAAATACACACTGTTGGTCTTAGACTGAAAGCAGTACTAGGCAAAGAGAGTCAAAATATGGAATATTACTCAAAATCATCCCCTGGTTTTCTAAAGATCATAATCTTCTATTAGAAGACAGTTTGTTACCTTCTCCTAATATTAAAGCTGTAATAGTAAAAGCACCTCAATCTTGTAGAAGTATCTAAGATACACAGAATAAGTAAGGTATATGCAGTGAGAGCACCCTAAAAACATCACAAGAGGAGTGACAATTTCTGGGATCGTAATGACATGAACGAGTATCTAAACGTTAAGTCTGAGTGAATAAGAGAATTTTTCAACTAATGGATCAGGGAAAATGTGAAAGGATGAGATATGTGATTAAAGATCATAGTGTATTCGGTTAACACAGGTGGAAAATATATGACTTTGATTCTGTACTACAACATATTTTAATTGATTTGTGTGTAGTTTTAGTTTTATACATGCACAATTTTTTAGAACACTTCTTTAGACTGGGACAAACAATAAAGGAAATCCATTGTATGACTTTACATTGATCCCAACATCACTCACTGGAATATCTTAACATTTCCTGCACAGATTCCCATTCGTTAAGATGACAACCTTGAGAAGAAGGAAACCTATAACTGCCATTCAGAGAAGGTCTAAAATTTCAATTGCTGTTTGAACACAAAGGAGCTTTGACATGCTGTGGTTTATTGAAGCACTCCTGCAGTTATAGACACATCTTTAACCACCCTACCCTCTCCCTCTTCCTCCATCCACCACTGATTGATGCAACCGGAAGCTTCAGTAACTGCAGAGCAAAGTCCCGCTTACTTCCAGCTCTCCTGCCCCAGCAAATGCTCAGCTCTTCTGGGAAGATGGAGCTATGCCATAAGCACATTGCACCTGAAAGGAGATGAAACCTTCCCTTCAAAGACACATGTGACCAGGTTTTTGGAACTGCCTGATGTGGCCAGTTCTCATCTGTTTTCCATAAAGAAGGAAAAGAGCCCTGTATTCTCCTCTTCATGATAGTTCAAGTATGAATTCCAAAGAACAGAGATGCCAGGACTTGTCAGTGACATGACTAACAATTTTATGAGAACTGGCAAAACAGTTCATTTCTCCTACATCTTATTCTCAGAAACCTTGGAATTGTTTTGTCTGAAAGATTTGGGGGGAGGAAGGTAGACTTAATTCTCACAACTATATTAAATATTCAGTACATCTGATATTCTGTTGTCAACACGCAAAATATAGTTTAATTATGATAAGCCATACTGGAATCATTTACAATACATAAATGTGAAAAAACAGCATTAAATTATTTCTTGTTCCATGTGGAAAAATATACACCTTCCAACCCCCCAAGAAAGTAAGACAAGGCACAATAAATTCTGGTAATTCTCTTTCTTCTGACTTTTCAGTTCCATCACAGCTCTCAAAACTAAGATTTATGTGCTGTTTTGCATCTGTATCTGTTGTTGATTTTCCCCCCCTACAGGGATATAGGTGAATAAGTTTGGACAGGAAACGGTATCCCTCAAGCCAAACTGAAAGGTTTATAAAGTTGCTAATAAAAGTTTGGGTCAGGGCCTAAATATCAATCATCTGCTCACTGTCTTTTTAAACGAGCTCAGGCATTTTCCCAACTGTTCCCAGCAGGTCTCTGCCACTATTTTAAACTAAGATTTCAGCCATTTTTTTTCCCCTGTGTTGACCTCACTAATTTTTCTTTCTCCCCCTCTTTACCTGCCAAAGGCATCCATCAGGATTTTGCCAAAGGCTATCTGCTTTTGAAGTTGAGAGGAATTCACTAATCGTGAGTGTCAAATCCACAGTAAATGCCATGGCCATATGGTATATGCTGCTTTTGGGAATTAGCTCAAAAGGCCTAGCTGTGAGAAGGCCGGCTGTATGTCAGGAGGGTTTTACTGCTAACTTTCATAACTCATGTCAGCTCTTTCAGTTTCTGTATGCATTGGCTTCAGGGAGTGCAACTGTTCCCTGAATTTATAAAAATGTTGTCAAGATCCCTTGATCTTGCTTCCTCTGTCTCTCTCGCACAAACACATCCAAACACATTTATATACACAGTGGAATAGCATGCACAGTGGCATGCAAATCTAGCAAAAGAGAAGCTTGTAAATAAATAGCATGTCATTCTGCTTACTCAATACATTTCTCTGGGTGTTAAACTCATGATAAACATATCATAAGCCCCGATGAAGGCTCTACAGCCTGTCCCATCACACCATCCTGAGTGTAACTCTGCAATGCATAGGAAGACATAAGTTTGAAAAACAGAGCAGAAATAGCTCCCCTAAGGGCAAGGTGCTGACATAGCTGAAACATAACTAACTGGAGAGCATTTGTTTTCACTAAAGAAGGAAGTGTCAGTGACACATCTCTGTGCCTGTGGAGGTGTACTGTACATTCAAAGCAAAAAGAAATCCACCTTCTTTAAAAAATTGGCCATTAATACATAAATATGTCTGTGTTGAAATCCCTCAGACGGTACCATTCTTAACAAGAACTACACACAAGACTAAGAAATTCTGCAGAGAATCACGCTTTTGTGATCCAAAGAGGCAAGGAGAAAGAAAACCACATATGAAGAGTTTAACATACCCACTTAGTGATAGAAAAAGAATTATTACAAAAATAAATGTCAGTCCCCTTGAAACACTTGAGTCAGCGCTCTCAACTTTCTCTGATGCTGTAGGAAGGTGTGAATGTCCTCCATGTGTCACATCATCCGCACCAGCCACACAGGAATGTCTCCAATGCACCTCAGAGCCTTTCAAGGACCACTCCCCTCTAATTTATGTATAGTCTGTTAACATCCTCTTGGAGCAAACAGAAATAATACTTTTAAAAGACATTTATACTTCAGAAACATGTGCCCCGACACAACAAAAAACCCAGATTTTAATACTGCCCCGAGGCAGAATTCATCCATCTTTAAGGCTTCTATTATGTATTTCCTGGTTAGTAATACAAAAAGAACTGCTGGCAGTATTACATCGAAATGAAAGTGCCAGAATCAGAAAAACTACTGAAAAGTTTACCTTTATAGGAAAGCTTCAGTCTTGGGATATTTTGTTTTGACGTTCCAGTGACTGGAAGGAACAGCATCGCTAAAGACAGCAGGCTGCAGGCATGTGGCACTTGCAAAGCTCTCATTCTGCTCTCCTCTTCTGTATCTTCTTTTGTACTATGGTGAAATATCTCCCCACTTTTCAAACAATCCAAGTTTTATCTGGAAGAAAAAAAGAAAACATCTGTAGATCTGCTTTACTGCATAAGCAACAATTCTGTAAGCAAGCCAGACCTATTTCTAAAGAGCACCTCAGTTAATTTCTTTGCTACGAAAGTATTTTTCCTCTAGTACAAGTAAATATGTTTTGTTTCTTTAATACTAAATTTACACATTTTGACATTGGAAAAATATGTAAACTTTTCAGACACCAATGTCTAGCCTAGCTAACGTTTAAGCACAAATTAAATTAATGCAGTATCCATAAAAAGAACATTTGACATTCAAAAGTGACCATGCAACTTGATAGTTAATACCAGTCCATTGGATATCTTACATGTTTTATAACTCTTTTTGTCTCAGTACAACAGCTATTGTGTGTTTATGCTATGACTAGAATGAACTGTAATGTCTCAGATGCCATGGGGGTACAAGCTGAGTTAACAGTGAGTACTTACCCATCAAAAACTAAACTAAGAAAACTGGAAAGAGCAAGCAGTTGTGTTTAGTTTTAATAGAGAAAAAAGTCAAAGCGGATGATGGATTTAAAAGTGCTTTCAGTATGATATTTCCAGCAGAACAACTGCCTCAACTCATCCACCAAAATGTCCCATAAACTTTAATGAGTGTTTCAGGCTGGGGTCAATAGGCTGATATGGGATTTTGTTAGCACAGTGTGCAACTAAGCCAGCTTTGCAACACTTTTCACTTAGTAAGAATCATTCATATTCCATAAATCTTGAAGTGTTTTACAACTGAAAGCAATTATCACTGCCCTTATTTTCCCTATGCAAAAACGGAACCATAAAGCTGCAGTGAACCTATTTCCTCAAGGTCACACAGCAAGCACAGTAGTTGAAAAGAAAACAGCAACAGCAGTCCTGCTGTCCTTTGTACCCAGCTATCAAGGATCCCTTTTGCCCAATAACTCGACTTTTGCACATGAAATTATTTGAAATGGCATCTTGAGTTCTGAAGGCAAAACTTCATGGTTAATAAATCACAGAGATCAGAGTATGAAAATATTTGTGAGACCATATCCTTCCCCCTGCAAGTGCCTGATGCTAGAGGTCAAGGGAGATGGCTGGTGAAATGACAAATGTCAGTGTTTGAGTAATGCTGTAAAACCAAGGAGTAAGGAAATGTTATGGTTAGTCAAGAGATTAATGGCTCATGATGTGCCATGAAAATTCTTTTCTGAAAGGTACTGGAGCTGCCTGATTAAAAGAGCAATCCTAGTGCCCACATCAGCCAGCACTTGCACAGACACCAAAGGAGAGGTTCCTTGCAAGTCCATGAGAGATGCAGTACAGCTTGTGGCCCCTGAGCCTTTCCACCGGTCTGTTATTTGAACTCCTGCAGCACTGGGTCTTGCAATTCTGTGAGCTACAGCAGCACCCAGAACCAATTCGGCACCTCCTGATACAGGCAGTTCATCCTTCCTGGCATGAAAGGATGGAAACAGAATCCCTTCCGTTCTCTCTGACACAGGAAATCTTTCTCAGATGAAACTTGGGCTTTCTGAGCCTCCAGACTTTCGCTCAATAGCAAAAGACAAGGAAGTGTGCAAGAAGAGCATGATGGTGAAAAAGAGGGAAACAATTCGTAAAATCCCCAAAGCATAATTCCTATTGCAGAACACTAAGCTTCTTCCTTCTCAGTCCCCTCTTCAACACTCATATTCAGTGTCTGAATGCACTACTCTTGGCCAAGTGTGAGTACATGTTCACGAAATGACATGGAGAGAAAACAGACAAACATGAAATGCCTGTTTCATCTTTCTCTTCCCTTTATTACAGTATCAGATCCTAAGAGAACACCCTTACTTCTTCTGTGCCAACACATCTATCTGAGGGTGGACCACGAAGGACTAAAGTGGATTAGACTATCCCAGGGTTAAATCGCCTTGAAGAAATTTATTTAGAGGTGAAAAAGGGGAAAAGAAGGAGAGGGGACGAGGGGGAAGAATATATGAAGATGAGACACCAGCCCTGTTCATCTTCAGCAGGATGATAGTGACAAACCATACTTCAAAAAGAAGCAATTAAGAAGGAGCCAGTCTCACTGCAAGTATGTTGAGAAGTCACGGCCTGAAGGTCTGGGCCTCAGCCAACAGGGAACTCACCAAAGGATATGGGGCTCATTTTCTTGAAGCAAATTATTGTGAAGAATCAGGACTAAATTTGACTAAAAAAACAGTTGCATCAATGCACTGTCATTTGCTGAATTGATTGAGAATCAGCACCAAACTCCGCCCTTCGGCCATAGCTCACAACCTCACTTTTTCATGTAGGCTTTTTTTGCTAATGGGAACCTTCCTTTTTTCTTGGTTGGGTTTTTTTTTCCCCTTTCCCCTTTTATTTGAATAATGTCTGTGAAAAACCATTTGCTTTCACGAGGCGGTTAGTTTACACTGGAGGCAGCAGCTCTGTGAGCTCGAGCCAACCCTGTCCTGTCTTTAGATTCATTGCAATCTGGCCACATTGTCACATATATTTTTAGTTTATGATGATCCTCTAATACAATTCCAGCTTCCACACAGAGTCCTTCCAACAGTCTAGCTCAGGTTAATGAACTTCAGGCCACTTCTCTTCTGCAGGAATTTCGAGGCCCAGGGGGTGGCTGTGCCCAAGAGATTTGCCAAAATCCGCTACGATTTCACCGCGCGAAACGCCAATGAGCTCTCGGTGCTGAAGGATGAAATCCTGGAGGTACGTGACCGTTCCTGGAAAAGGTGTGTCCCCCAGGGGCAGGAGAGAGCTCGGGATAGCAACAAGCACCAACTCCATTTTCCCTGGTGGTATCTCAGCAGTGACAAAAAGCTTTGCTCAAACCCAAAGCTGGAGCAGGCTGCCTGTGCTGTGTCGTGTCATTTCCTCAGCTCAAAGACATCGGTCCCATTTTAACCACAGTGAGGAGGGAGGACAACAACTCGCTCTAGAGCCCTGCTCATCCCCCGCTGGGTCGGTTCCTTATCACCACTTCCTCCTCCACGAGGATTTGTTTTCTCTGAAAAGCACCTTTCTCATAACCTTTCTCTTACTGCAGCACTGTTGGCAGCTGGACAAGGTGGGACGTGACTTGGGCTGACACTGATCTGTGACCTGAGGAAAAGGTTTCTCTGCAAAATGTGGCTTTTTATTTATTTAATTATTTATTTTAATGCAAAAAGACATCAGAAACTCAGTCATTAGGAAAAAAAGGTCTGGAGAAACAGGGACATTATGTAGGAACTATGAGTTCTTCAGCACGCAGAGGTGCTCTCCTGTTCATCCTTACGATACATTCTGATGCTTTCCAGGAGAAGTTTCAGTCCTGGATTGCATCTGAGAGCAACAGATCTGATTAGAGCTCCTGGCCTCAGTGATGTCCTTCTGGCAACTTCACCTTTTGGATGGTTCGGCCCCGCTATATCCTGGTTGTTTATGCCTGAAATCCCATTTTCCCACAGCAGATTTATTTTTGTCCCTCTCTCAGGTGTTGGAAGATAATAAGCAGTGGTGGAAGTTGCTCAACCGGAGTGGGCAGGCCGGTTATGTTCCGTACAATATCCTGGATGTGGTGAAACTGGAAGAGCTCAAACAGGTCTGTAGTCAGGTAATACCTGACTGGTATCAGCTGCAGGGCACAATCTGCCTCTGGGAATAATGTTGTCATTAGACCTCCCTGATTTCTTAGGATACTATGCACCAATCAGGACAGACCTTCAGAAGCAGACAAAGCCAGGAGATTCCTGAGTCTCCTATGATAAAATTCACATTTTGCTACGATCGTCTTCCCAAATAAGGCCTATCCTTCCTATTTGTGCACCAGCCTCCTGCTTTCCATATTTTTCCACATCAAGATTTTTCTTGGGGGTTAAATTAAAGATGGACACTTCCCTCAGCCAGTTCAGTTCAGCACCAGGAACACGTTACTGGAGTGGAGGCAGATGGAAACACCATCTAAGTGAGAATTAACTGAATACTGCAACTTGCACTGCAGAAATGTGGAGCTGGAGTGTTCTAAACACCCTAGGGAAGCATGGAATTGCTTCCCCATTTTGGTATTGCAGCGTTTGGGCAAAGCCTAAGGCGGCCCAGCAGGCTTCTGGATAAATCCCTGCTAGTTTAATCAAAACGTCAAAAAACTTTCCAGTCCGCTCCAGGCCCTTGGCAGTGGTCCCGCTTCACATCCCAGCTACGGAGCAGTGAGGCTCTGCCTTCCAATGAGATCGAACACGTTTGGCACAACTAGGAATTCCCTTGCGCAAACTTCAGACTTTGCTTTGGGTTCTTCATTCCCAGAAATTAACTTCTTCCATGCAGCTCCACCTGAGGTCTCCCCAGCCCCACATCAGCACAAGGAGAACACGGCAGTTTGTCCCTCCGTGGGTGTGAGGCAGAAAGCTTAAGAAAATTAAAAATGACCAAAAAAAATTCTTACTTTTCTTTCCCTTTCTAACCAGTCTAACCAGAGCTACAAAGGAGACCTGAGCCCCAGGGGCTATGGCCCATCCAGCCCAACCCACAAGCTGCCTGCCAGGTACGCCGGGGATAAGTGGGGCAGTGAGATGTTGTCACGCCACTCTGCACAGGACGCCAAAGAACGCACGTGTGTGTCCCACTCTGGGCTCCCCTGGGTTTGGGCGCTCGGGGGACCAGACCTGCCCAAGGGGCTCCCCTGCACCTTTTACTGATCACAGCAATGGAGCAGCACTGTGTCTGGAGGCCATTCCAGGCAGGACAAGAGCCAAGAGAGCAGCCCTGGGGCTTGTGACACCGCCGGGGCTCTCGGGCGGCCCGGGCCGAGCAGGGCAATAAGTGATCACCCCATGCCTCCTTCCTCCAGTTCTAACTTCCTCCTCCTCCTCCCACGGAGAGAGTTTCCTTTCTCTTCCAAAATGTTTAAGTGTGTCTAAGGAACAGCTCAGGTCAATCCCTTTCTCTCACTTCCTTTTGCTCATCTCCCGGCACACACACAGTGCCCGCCTGGCCGCTTCCTTCATGTGGTTCCACAGAATTCCCGGCCAAACAGGAGATCCGCATCACTCCCTCACCCTGCACATGCTGTGGGGCTCACAGAGCAGGAGAGAGATCAGGGGCCCTGCTCACCTCACCCCTTATCCCACCCTGTCCACTCCTGGAAGCAGGAGCCCTTCTGGGACGACAGGAAGCCCCACACACAATACAAGGACACAAATCTGTTCGTATCACTGAGTTATTCTCCACAGTCTTCAGGAGTTTCATGGGGAAAGCGATACTGGATGAAGAGTCACTGGAGTTTTCACAGAAGCACAGGATGCCCTGGGCTGGAAGGGACCTTCAAGCTCATCCCATCATGAGTGTGTTGCTCATTCCCAGTTTGTGCTTCCTGCCGCTTCTGTTCTGTTGCGGAGCAAAACCTGGAGCTCTGCGATCAGCAAATTAGTGACTAGAAGCAGCAGAGAGGACTGAAAAGGTCTCAATTCCAAACCTCCAATTGTAGATTCTCACAGAACTGTGCTTCCACATCAGGCAACAGCCAAGAGGTGATGGGAGCAAAATAAATGGCAACACAGGGGCACAGGAAAATGGGAATCACTTTTCTGGGCTGAATTTAAATAAGAATGTTGAGCCACATCCCCATTTGCCTTACAGTTTCCCCACAAACATTTAATGGCATTTTTGACTGAAGACTTGCTTTCATTCCCTACTTGTTTCTACAGAACTTATTCACCAAACGGATGAGCTGAACGACGAGCTGCTAAAGAAGATCACAAACAATAAAATTCAGCCTCCCCACAGGAATTTCAAAGTGGAAAAGCCTCAGCAAGTTTTCGTGCCCCTCACCTTTGAATCCAGCACTGAAGAAGTCAAAGCCTGGCTGGAGGCCAAGTCATTCAGCAAAGAGTAAGATTTGCCCTATTGCCACGTGCAATGCTCGTCCTTCCCTGGAGAAGGAGTGGGGGAGGCCACCGGCACCATCTCACCTGGGACAAGCCACTTGGATTTACTTACAGAGCCTGTGTTGCAAATTAGATTTCAACCCTGTTCAATCCAGGCTCTATAACCAGAATGTTCAGAGCCCAAAGTCACTCCCTTTCTCTGGTATAAATATTTTCTTGGAGATAAACAGTTAACTAACTAAATCCAAGGCCTGAAATGCTACTGGAATTGCAGCTGCCACCTTGGAACAGCCCCAGGGCCCCGTGATATGGTCCCACTGCAGCTCCTGGCCTCCCATCTCCAACTCCTCACCTCTGGCACGAGGCCACGTGCAGCACAATCGTCACCTCCCTACTTTGTGTCTCCCCAGGACCGTGGAACACCTGGGCATCCTCACCGGAGCTCAGCTCTTCTCCCTCAACAGAGAGGAGCTGAAGAAGGTGTGCGGTGATGAGGGAAACAGAGTCTACAGCAAGATCACAGTGGAGAAAAACCAGCTGGAGGTAAGCATTTTTCTGGATAATTCCTGCTGGAATGGGGGCTGTACCAGCAGCGTCAGATAGCTCATTAAACAGGCATTTTAAAAAATACAATTGTGGGGAAAAAAAATGCAACCAAACCTACACCAGCAATAAAACACACGTAAAAATTCCGAAGTGTCTTTTGAGCAAATCTGTAAGATCCCCCTGTTTCCACTAATTAATCTGCTTTTTACTGATATCACTTATCTCTTTGAAACTAGCTCTACTTTTACAGCATTAATTAAATACTGTCACTTAACTGCAGCTTGAAGTTCAAATCCAAACTGCCTGTTTTGTTTCCATTCCAGAAAAGCAGAGGGGAGTCGGAGCTCCAAGAAATCACGAAGCGCCACCAGGAAAGGATTGATTCTGCAAATTAAAGTCTCTCTGCTTTATTTCAGCTCTTAGCCCTAAGTAGTGCAGAAAAAAAGGGAATGAAAGCAGTGATTCCTGGCCCAGGCCAGATGCAGCAGAGCTCCCCTTGGGGTCCAGCTGCCATCAGAGTGACAATTCCTTGAACACTGTTGGGAAGGGTTGACAATAAGACCATGTCCCACTGGGAAAGGTGTTTTAATTTTGCATGAAGTATTTTTTTTATAACTATATATTTTATACTGAAATTTTCCGTGCATGCGATCAGAGCAGGATTCACACGGGGCTGGATGTACAAGGGCTGGCTTCAAGCAAAAAAAGACCCCCAAAGCTTTTCTCCGAGGGCTGTCCCCTGCTCCCCACTCTCCCCTGGCAGAGCAGGCGTGGCACACAGCACAAGAGAGGCCAGCCTCAAGGCTTGGAGCCTGGACCAGAGGAATAAGGCTTTAGAACCCTGCAATGGTTTGGGTTTAAGGAAAGGACATTAAAGCTCATCCCATTCCACCCCCCTGCCATGGGCAGGAATGCCTGTCACAAGCCCAAGTTGTTCCAAATCTTGTCCAGCCTGGCCTCGGACACTTCCAGGAATGGTGAGTCATGACCTCTCTGGGCAACCTAACCCTTTCTATTTCCATTTCCATTTCCTCCTCAGTGCAGGTGTCCCCTGCAGCCCACGAGCACAGGGCCGGTGACAACTGCCTGTCCTTGTCCTGTCCCCCTGTGCCCCCTCGTTGGACAAGGCTAGAATGGCAACACACATTCCCGAAGTCTGGCTGCTTCCTTAAATCCATGGACCAGCTAGTGCTATCTCTGAACAGCTGAAATGAGCTTTCAGTGCCTAGAAATGAGCAGGAGTGACAAACAAAGGGATTTGAATCTGGAAATAGGTGAGTTCCACCCGCCCACCGCTGCTGATGCAGAGGCTGGGGCTCGGGGCAGCTGTGCAGCCCTTCCCTGGGGCACGGATCCTGCACTGGAATGTTGTGGTGGTGTTGCCAAACCGGGCCTCAAACCAGGAGAAGATAAGCCCTGACCGTTTGCTCCCGACCCAGGCACACCCACAGCCCTTCCCAGGGTGTTGGTCACTTGTCCCCATCTTCACATTTTCACTGCAAAAAGTCAGCTGAAATGATTCCCAAATAGCTGAAACCCCAAAGCACACTGGGAAAGGCAGGTTTAACACAAATTAAATGGCCACAAGAAAAAAACCCCTCTAATTTAGCACAGGGTGTTGCTCTTTACTTCCCGTTTTCCTTCATAAAGTTATGTGCATTTGTATATAGCAATCTGTAAATAGGGGTGAGGAAAATCCCTCTCCCTAGAAGCAGAATTAAGTGATTATGCTTCCAAAATTTACTCACCATTTCAAAACTCAAGCAAGCAGCGTAGTTCCTGTCCACAGCAAGTTTGGCACACTGCATTTCTAGCTCTGTTTGACTGACAGACCAATCTGATTGCAAAGCAGTGAAGCACACAGAGCTCCAGAGCTGCCCACAGCCCAGGGACAGCTGGGTTTTCTCTCTCAGCACATGCTGAGTCTTCGTCCAAATTTGTGCCTGTCATTGCACATTTAATGGAAAAAGCTTTAAAACAGCATCTGGGGAGCTCATGTCTAAAACTGAGAACACCAGTGCACCTTAGTTTTGGCTTCATTCTTAAGCGTCTCCAATGGATAATCTGTTTTCTTCATTTGAAACAGGACACTGCTCTCACCAGCAGAATTAGGGTGCAGGCAGGGGAGGATCCTGGGTTTAGTCACAGCCCTGCTAGGATCTGAGAAGGGCACTCACCTTGTCAGGGAGGGATGAAGAGGACAATCCTCCTGAGAAGCCCTGGCTCCGGATTAGGGTGGAGATGGGAGGCAGGATGGCAAGCACGGGAGGCGAAAAAGTTTCTAAAATGAAAATAAAAACGAATGTTGAGCTAGGAAACACACCATCTTCTAGTCCTGGGGTGTAGAGGAAAGCAAATCACAGGGAATTACAGTTATCTGGGATTTTAACAGGAGTGTACATGACAGCTCTGTAAAGCCGGGAGCCACAGGAGCACTTCCTAAAACAAATAGCTCAGTAGACCTTATTGCAGAGGCCACTTTTACAAATTTCCACGCGACTGAGCTGTGCATCTGTTCTGTTTGTACTGCCTGCAGACACTGCTATAAAGTACTGTACGTTGATGTAACTGAGCGAAGGAGACAATGATATAACCATGCACTGTACAAGATTTATTAAAATAGTTAAGTTATAACTCCATCTCCGTCTCTTTCACTGGGTTTTCATAATGGTTTGTCACTGAGAGTCTCAGAAACTCAGCAGAATGTCTGAAACCACACATTTCCTTTTGGGTTTGGGGACTGACATTCAACAGGAAGGATGTTATGGCCTGGATAGCTGTGTCTTAAGAATAGGGGCAAAGCATGAGAAGGCTGCACAAAAGCACATTCTTGCCTCTCTGGAAGGGGAACGACTGTGGCAGCTGTCCCAAGTGGAACCATACAGAAAGAGGGAACAGCATAACCCCATGACTAGGAGCCTGTTACACGGATTCTCCAACATTTCCAGCCAAGAGCCATCCTGTTTCCAGAAGCAAAAGTTTGTCTTCTCTTTTCCTTAACAATTAAATAACCCAGCTGAAATAACTGGTAATTCCTTCTGTAGATGTTTTGGAGAGTACAATTTCCAAGTGGGCCCACACTAACAAGATCACCTCTTTTACAGCCTAAATAAAGTTCAGGCGAACCACGAGCCCAAAACACCTGCCTTACTGGGCCGAGGGCTCTCTCAGCGCCTGGAGCTGCACTCGATAAACCATTTCGAACCTTGCCACAACGGCGGGGAAGGGAGCCCAGAGCGCTCAGCTCCTGCAGCGGGGCACCACCGACGCGGCCCCGAGCCTTCCCTCACGGCCGCCTCCCTCAGGGGCTGCCCGCCGCCACCTTGCGGCACCGGCCGCGCCCGGGCCCCGCGCGGCCACGAGGGACGGGTGGCTCAGGGGCGGGTCGGGCGCCGTACCGGCCGCGGGGAAGACTGCCGGGGGTTCTGGCGACACGGAGACTCCGGGGACAGGAGGTTCCGGGCCCGAGAGATCTCGGGGCCAGGAGACTCCCCCGATACGCTCCGTCGGGGACGATGGCGGCGTCACGGTCGCCAAGGCGAACCCCCGCCCGGCCCTCACGAACCAGCCAATCAGAATCGCTCTCCCTCCCGCTGCCCCGCCTCGGCTCCTCCCGCGGCCTCGTCCGTCTCCTGTCCGCGCTCCTGATTGGCCGCTGCCGCCCAGCCAGGCTGGGATTGGCGGCGGGCGGCGGGAGCGCGCGGGCCGGTGCCCTTCGGGCACGTACCGTCCCTCCTGGGCGCGCGAGTCCCCCGGAGCCGCGGACGTGTCGGTGTCCCCCGTGAAGCGGCAGAAGGTGGAGTCGGCGCTGGACCAGCTCAAGCACCACACCACGGTGGTGGCCGACACCGGGGACTTCAACGGTGAGAAGCGGCATGAGGGGATCCTGTCTCCGCAGCTTCTGCTTAGCCCCCTCTCCCGCCCCTCTTCACGGAGAGTGGGCGAGCCCGGCCGAAGGGGCGCGCGCTGCGGGGACCGACCCACCCTGGGGCCGGAGGGGGGGGCGAGCGGGACGGCGCTGGGTCTCCATCCCAGGGCAGACCCCGCCGTGATTTCTCCCAGTTTGCCCTCGAGTGTGCCCTGACCACTCCGTTCAGCTCTGCGTGCTGTCAAGGAGAAGTGCCAGACTGAAGCCAGGCTCTGCTGCTCTAATTAATTTTGGGTTTTCTTCCAGTGGGCTGTCTAGATCTGGGACTTGTTTGGGGTTTTTCAGACTCACGCTTGGACGGGGCTTGGAGCAGCCTGGCCCAGTGGAAGCGAGTGGAACTGGATGAGCTTCAAGACTCCTTCCAACCCAAACCATTCCAGGATTCCATGATATGCTTAAAAACTGATTTGGGGTTGGAGAGAAAGAAGGGAAATGATGCTTTTTATTTGTTTCACTTGAGCTGTACATTGATCTTTTCCCTTTTTGCATTTCCAGGATGCAGAAAGTGAGAAGGAACTTGAGGAGATGTGCTCGGTCCAAGAGAAATAATTTTGAAAAAACTCATCTCACTGGATACTGCAGCAACAGTAAAATCCCAAATGGATTTCATGATCCTGACAATTCTGAGTGCACTTCAGGGATAAGGCACAAGATCTTACAGAAAAACAGACGCAGCAGCACACATCCAGGAAAACATCTTGGAATTAATGGCATAAAATCGTGGTTTATTTTCCTGCATCTGTTTGATTTTAGGATCCCTAAAAATGTTACATTCCTAGCATCAGGGGTCAGGGGGTAATTTAGAGGTAGTTGGTGATAAATATTTTTGGTTATATGTAGGGCAGATATTTATGCCTTACATAACTCTGTAATATAAATATGTATTATATATTAGGGCATATAGCTATCTATTTATATATAACCTATTTTTTATGTGTGCCCAGATATAGTTTATATCAGACACTGTGCCTGTCCGAAGGCCTTGCTACTGCGCTCCTAACTCATTCCTGAGGAAAACATCAGGCAAAAGTTGTTAGGTTTAACTGGTTCCTCTTTTCCTTAATAATTATTTTACTCAGTTGGAATAACTGATAACAGCTGTTAGAGATGTGCAGTTCCCAGTGGGACCAAGGCACTTTTTTGCACAACGCAGAGTGGCGTTTAAGGTATTCAGTAGTCAGAGAAGTGAGGATTAGGATTTTGAATGCTCTTGGGCAACAAGGCTGGCCAGAGATCCCTCCTAACTCACTGTGGGACAGCAAAAACCCCACAGCCAAGGGTAACCAGGGATTGTGGGGATGGAGAATTTAATGGCATCAGGTGGCAGCAGTGCCAGTTCAACTGATAAAAAAGTAAATCCACGCCTGCTCTAGAGGAGTATTGTTCCTGGACGTGTGTAAATACAGGGACACCTCTTTACTCTCAACTGAGGGAGGGTTGTGGTGCCAGTTTACCCTTGAGAGTTCCAGGCTTTATTTCAGCTCCCCTGGCCGGGCCTGATGTGCGGCAGTGGTGCGAGGGCCGGAGCCGTTCGCTGGCTCTGGGAACGCAGATGCCATCATGGCCCAGTGGGGGGGGGGGGGGAGCTTAGGCTGTGGTGGCAACCTCAGAAAGGGATCAGATGGCTCCTGGAACTGCCCAGAGTGCAGGAAGGGAGGGGGAACTGAACTGCTCCCACAGACCCCTGCTGGGCTATGGTTCTGGGCCAGGCCCATCAGAAAAGTGGCAGCATCAGTGGCACCTCAGTTGTTACTGTCCTTGGAGCTCTCAGGATCAGGATGAAATCATGTTCATGCACTACTGGGAAAGCAGGGAGCAGGATCAGTGCTCTAACTCTCTACACTCTCTCTCCAGGAGTGCCTTGGGTCATGGCAATTTAATGCGTGGAATAGTTTCCTGTGTCTGCCTGGGCAGCTGCAGTTATTGCACAGGCATTCAGGGCTGACAGTTCCCTGCAGGGAGAGCTCGGCAGCATCTGCAAGAAAGAAAGAAGCAGCAAAAGGTGATTGCTTCTCTTTCAAAGTTATTTCAAGTGCTCACACCCAAACCAACCTTTGCTCTTGATTCTGGCCAGGTGCATGGTGAGCGCTGGGCACAGGTCATGTCATCCATGCTGGTGTGAGTGATGCTTTCTGGGGGAAAGCAGCTGATCTCCAAAGTTCCCTTCCTGCCCTGTGCCTGATCTGCACAGGAGAAAACCTCTTCCAGGAAGGGATTGTGCTTCCTCTAATCCCATTTGCCCAGTCTGTTCCATGGGGATATTGCCAGCCTGGGGCAGCAGAGGCACACGCAGCTCTCAGCACTCTCTGCTCCAAGCACAGCTCTGGGCTCCTTTGCACACTGCCTCTGCCATGGGGGTTTTCTCCAGGAGAAGCCAAGGAATTGCTCCTGGAAGGGTGCAGATTAAGTTATCCCAAAGGGAAGCAAAGAATAAATATCTCATTTTTCCATCAAAATGCTCATGCTCTTTCCTACAGATTATTTCAAGTTTTTCCCACAAGCTTTGCCCTACCCATCATCCCATTTTTACCCCAAAAAGTAATTTTCTCTGTCCTCCAGAATGTCTCAGTGTCTATCCCCAAAATTTTCACTGTGTCTCTGCAAGTGACTACCTCAGTTTACCTCATGCTGTTCATTCTCTTCCCTGGGGATTGCTTCAGATTTTCCCTCCAAGCTGTCCCTGTCTGTGCACTTCTGATTTCTTCTTTTTTACAAGAAAGTATTCATTCACTACTCTGGAGATTAGCTCCAGTTTTACCCCCCCAAAATTGCCCTAACATTCACTAGTCATTGCCTGATTTTTACCTCACTATGTTCATTCTCTCCCCCTAGAGATAACCTCAGGTTTTACCCCCAGTATTTTCCCTACCTGCCCACTAACTATTTACTCTTTTTGACCTATAAATATTCTCTTTCTATCCTGGAGATTTCATCAAGTTTTACCCTGAAATATTTCACTATCTTTCCAGTACTGTCTCACTTTACCTCAGGATGTATGCTCTCCCTGCCACACATCACCCCAGCTTTCACCTCCAAAATTATTGCTACTTGTCCACTACTTATTACCTGATATTCACCTCAGTATGTCCATTCTCTGCCCAACAGGTCATTTTAATTTCTACCCCCCAAAACTTGTCCAACCTGTCACCTAGTGACTGCCTCAGTTTACCTCAAAAATGTTGTCTCCCCTAGAGATTACCTCAGACTTGACCCCCACATTTTTTCCCTGTCTGCAAGTTACTACCTCCATTTAACTTCAGTATGTTCATTCTCTGGACTACAGACTCAAGTTTACTCTCAATCTCCCTGCCTCTCCAACACTGATTACTTCCTTTTTACCTCAAAAGATTCATTTATTTTCTACCATGGAGGTTACATCAAGTTTCACCCCCAGAATTTACTAATACTTCCACAACTGATTCACTCAGTTTACCTCAAAAAGTGTTCATTCCCTCACCTAGAGGTGACCTTGTATTTTACCCCCAAAGGTTTCCCTACCTGTGCACAACTGATTGCTATAGTTTACTTCAAAATCTTCATGCTCTCCATTACAGGTCACCTCAAGTTCACTTCAAAAGTTTTCCCTACCATTTCCATTAGTGATTATCTCAATTTTTACCTCCAATAAGTCATTCTCTACCTACAGACACTGGATAGTAAATCATACAAAGATCTAAAACACTGCACAAGAAACAGCAGAAAGTTTTCCATGAATAACACAAGTTCCTTTTTTCCCCTCCTCCGCCTAGGACTGCTACCAGGAGACAGGAGAGCTGCTATCAACACTCAAACCTCCCAAGCGTTGTTATTGCTCAGAGAGCTGCGCTGGCACTGAGCTACTCCCATGCGCCTGCAGGGCTCTGGGGAGGGGCAAGACGACCTCCCACTCCTGCCTGGAGAAATTTCAATGCCCTAAAAAGTCATTTCCCTTCTCTCTCTCTGACCCACGGCCAAAGCAGCTGTGTAGAACAACATGGACTACTCATGGAAGGGATGATTCAGTTGTGGGAAAAACGCTAAAGAAAGACTATCACCCCAAATTTCAGGGTGAAAACACACTGCTTGTTAACAGGAGCACACAAACTCATTTAAACCAGAGAGCAAACTGCACACCAGGAAAAGAGCTGAAAGATAGGCCCTGCCTTGATTGATAATTCCAAAGGAAATTCCCCACGGATCATAGGCAATTACCTATAATTTTACCTCCCTAATCACTGGATTTCTGACTTGGGTTGCTGTGGAAGTGTTTCACAGATGCCTTGAGGGGTCAGGGGCTTGGCTGGATTCTTTGTGGTTAGTCCTGACAGGCCCAGGCCAAACCCACCCACCTGCATTGCTGCTCCACCCCAAATTTGCATGAAATACTGAGAACAGGTTATAAATACTCCCCTTCTCTGTCCTTCCTGACACATCCATGGAGCAAATGTACTCTATCCATTGTTCCCAAGAGCCCCTCTCCAGCCCAAATCCCAGTTTTCACCAACACAAACCAAACAGACCTAAGACAATTATTCCATCAGTGCCTGCAATTCTGAGCTCCCTGTTCCCTGCCACTCACACAGCAATCTCACCTCAGCCCAGAGACTCCCTGTCCCCAAAGGGAAACACAACCTGATAGGGCACAGCTCTGGCACCACATTTCCCCTTGTTCCTGAAAAGCCCTAGGTAAATCCAGTCCCTCAGACCTTGCATCCCTGAACACCAGGAGAGCTGGTGTTTTACCCAGATCCCAGCGCCCTGCACGGCTGCGCTGACACGAGCACAGGCCGATCGCTCCGCCCAGCACCATCCCTCATTTTCCTCCCATTGCTCCCCAAGTGTCCCCAAACCACCCCGTGTCCGTTCCGGGGCCAGGGCCTGCCCCGACCAGAGGCTGTCACCCAGCCTTGCACCTGCTCCCACCCCTGGGAGAGCTGGGAATGCACTGAGAGCTCGGCTCCCCAGTCCTCAGACACACAAATAATGCCCAACCTGCCCCTCTGGGCACAGCCAAACACCACAACTCCATCATCCCCAAGGAACTCTGGCAGTCGCCTCTTCACCTCTGCCCTTTTCCAAAGGACACAGGTAGGACTGGGCTGTCAGAAATGGTATTCCCTAGGCAGTTCATCCCAGCAGAAAGGAGAAGAGGAACCCTGTGTCCCTCTGACTGACCCCACAGCATGGGCAGGACCAGCTGGGTTCTTCGTATTCTAAATTTTAAAATGAACTGAAGAACCTGAAAGGCAAAAAACAACACACATATAAGGTTAGAGCCAGTCAACACACACAGACAGACACACTCTCAGACACCCCTTCTTCAGCTTACACGCTGACTGCAGCCCTTACTAGAAACACTCCCCCCTAAAGAAGATGCTTTAACATCTTCTTCCATCTGCTGCTCCTTGATGTGGAACAGTAGATCCTGGGAAAATTGGTAGCATCACTGACCATAGGGATCAAAATTTGCCTTAGGGACCTGCAAGACAGCATGAGGCAGTCTGCAAGTAGCTGACAGCTAGGAGTTATCCCCACACCAGGCCCATAAACTTTCTACCCAAAAGACCATAGACAGGAGAGGAGAGTTCTAAAACTGTTCAAACTAGCCATGACTGAATGTGCCAGGGCAGGGCAGCTCCAAGCATAAGTGGCACATGGACACCCAGTGCATCAAATATAAGCAAAGATGACATGAAGACTTGAGATAATGCTTCAGAAGATAAATTTTTGAGACCAGGATGCTTTGAGGCGACGGAAGCTACGAAACTACTGCAGTGAGGAGGGTCTAGTACACTTCATACAGAAGTCCAAGGGAACAGCACATGAAAAAAAAGATACTACCAAAACTGAGAAGGAAGATGGATAGGAACACCTTGTGTACTTCTTCTGGTCTCAAAAAGCAAAACCATAAAGATGCCAGAATAAGCCCGATCCAGGAAAGTATGCAAGTGCTCCTGCTGCCAATATGGCCTATAACGATGCCTGTAAAGCATTGAGACATCACAAAGCCCTATGACACTGAAGACAACGGACACAGACCACATAACAGACACAAACTGAAACTGCCCAGCAGTTTTACCTGATGGACCCACGATTGCTAGTGCAAGATAAGCCAGAGGCCGATGACGCCGAAGGAAAGAAGGCTCTATGGCAGTAGTACGTGACAGTGAAAGGTAAACTCCTTATGAGAAGTTAGTGCCAAAGCTGGTAAGAGGATGCTCAAGAAGTGCAGTAGGCCTAGAGAAGGAGGCAACAACTGCCAGCTGATACAAAGGGATCCCTAGAGAAGGATTCTGCCACCAAAGGCTGAAGTGACATCACAAAACATGACCGACCCACAAATGGCCAAGATGCAAGATGTCCACGTGCTTGCTATGCTCAAAAGTGCTCAAAAGCATGGCTACACTGAAGAGTAGGCAAACTTTAGACCGTGGCAATCGTGCCAGACCCGAAGGCAGGCTCCTCGGGTGAAAAGATGGACAATGACATCGAGACTCAATCCAATGATGCAAAGCTCACAAGAACATGGAGATGGGTTGGAACTGCCCGGCCCGGCAAAGGCTCGAGTGATGCTGAAGAGAAACCCTCTCTCCCTTAACCTCCAAGGGGCCTGGCCCACTACAGCCCTCTCCTCTCAGCTAACTTCAAATTGCCTCCTGTGATTCCAAAGGTTTTTGCCTTCTCCCAACCAACAGTCCCCACACTTAGCTCTCTGAAGACTAGCAGACGAAATCCATCCTCAACAGAAAAGAAGGCTTCAGCACCGTGGATGTCAATACATGGCCCACAGCCCACTTGGGTGGCTGCAAAAGATGGAGAATAATGACAAAATTCAGACTGTGATGACACGTCCCAGAAGTGACCCCTTGCACAATGCCTCTCTCCCTCATAACTGCTGAGGCTCATCGCTCACCGGCCATTTCCAAACTTAGGCTCTGCACCTACTTGTAGTACCTAAGACAACAAAACAGAAACTGCGACTATTGCCCTCCAGAAGGATAAATGCACAGGCTGGGCTCCCTCTGCACCACTGGCCCAGGCTCACCTCAAATCTCCATCCGACTCCGGAGGTGGCCCGGACGATACCCGCAAAGCGAAAAGGGACACGCTTCGCATGCTGCCACGTACCTCTCACCTATCAGTCGCCCCACCTAAATGCCAACTCACCTGCTCGCCTCTGTCCCTTGGCATGCCCAGGGCAGCAGCAGCACCTGCAGAGAAGCAAAGCAAAAAAACATGCTGAGAGACTGAAACCACAGCCTCCCCGCTCCAACTTAAGTACACCACACCTATAGCTTAAGCTTGCACCCACCTGGCCTCCAGCATCCCAGGGCTGGGACACCTTCCCAGTGGACCACCTAAAATGCACAAACAAAAACGGATGCTTAGAGCTGCACCAGAAACTGATACCCAAGCAGTAACAACTCATTCTGGCCACCAGTCACCGCTCACCTCGCTCCATCGACCTTGACCACTGATCTTCAGCATTACTTCCTACAAATAAAGATGAAGAACAAAGCTGTAACACAGTCACCATTTACACTTGGCGTGCAAAGACAAACGGTGACTGACCTTCCTGTGGGAACCACCTCACCTGGTATGGGGCACTCTGCCACAGATTCAATCCATCTGCATCTGAAAGAAAGTGATGACAAAAGTCAAAGTACTGCATCATAACTTAGCAGCTCCAAACATTTTGTGTTAATCTAGAAATACCATCTTGAGTCCAACTAATCCCTACATTACAAATGTAAAGTCCCTAGGACTTATCCTATTACACCTACACCCAGACTATGTAGCAGGGCAAAGCAGCCCCAGGCCAAACACACAGACACCTGTGACACAGGAGATGACAAACAAGGGGATGCAACAAGGAGAGGAAACTCTCAGCAAGAAGAATTACCAATGACATGACCTAGATGAGGCCGATGAGGCTCAAAGAACTCTGGCAGAAAAAGACCCTAACAGAAGGACTTATGCCAAGCACTGCAAAGAAGGATGCCCGAGGATCGTACGGTTGGAATCCTCTACCTATCCTCACATTCTCCCAAGTCCTAATCTGTTATAAGGGACCGTTGCAGTGCACAGCTGTCAATACAGCTCAGAACAAGACTGTAAAAGGTGTCTGACTCAATAGTGCTAAAGAGAGATGCGATTCCGATGCATGTCCGAGCTTGCAAGTCAAAGGTTCAAGGGTACCAGCGTCCGGCCAAGGAACGCAAAGGAGCTGCTGAGGATGATGCCCAGCATTTCTGATAAGCCCCTCAAAGGGGTAAGGCAAAAGACATGTGACACAAGATGCCCACAATAGAGACACAGAACACACAATAGACAAGTGACACAACATGCACCAGGACTGCTCTGCCGTGCACACCTCAGCATTGCGATCAACAGCGAGACTTTGCCTTTACGTGGCCTAAGGGCTCCTCTCGTGGACATCCCCATCTCCAAAGCTAATTCAAAGATCCCTCCCACCAAGTCCTGACCCAGCACCCCACTCTCATCCCCCTCCCTGAGGTGTAGCCCTCGACTTAGCTCTCAGATATCCAGGGATGCAAATCCTCATCAGGTGCAAAACAAGGCCACCTCATCATCTGGGAAGTTCCTGCCCTCAGAGGGCTGTTCTCTCTCAGTCTACTACAATAAAGAAAACCAAACATCAGTGCCTGAACTCAGCAGCACATCAGCCAAAACCCAACAATTCCACTACTCACCGGCTCCTGAGAACGCCCCGGTCCTTGGCTCATACTCTGTGGCCACACTCCGAGGCCGACGTCGCAGGGTATCCCTGGGTTAAGGGGAGACAAGGTGATGTGGCATTGCTGAAACTTGAGGGGACCCTCGCTCCTCCCTCCCCAACTCGCCACAACTCCTCAGCCATTGCCAAAGGCTGCCCAGATGGCACCTTCAAACAGAAAAGGTACAGGCTTCATTGCAGAGCCCTGTAATACTTCTGGAAGGCTCACAGGGACAGGCAGCTCAAGGGTGATAAACTGGCTCCATCAGCTGGTCCATGAGGGGGTTCAGCCCCTGTAGGCATAATACAAGTGGGCCACCTAAAACACACAAATGGATGCTCAGACAATGCATGCTTTGAGCTGCCCCAGAATTTGGCACCCGAGCAATAACTGGTTGCGTCCACTGGTCACTGCTTACCTCACTCACTTGACCTTGACTGCTGATATCCAGGTTTACTTCCTAAAAATAAAGACAAAGAACAGCCCTGCAACATAACCAAAATGAAACACCACCCCTGAAAAGCTGAATGATGACCAACCTTCCCAGGGGAGAAGGGGCAAAACAAAATGGAAAGGCACATGCCCATGTAGTGTCCAAAAGGGTTGCATTGCCGAGATAGGTTCCACCTGAAAGTGCTCGACTGTGACCTCTTTCTGCAAGGGTGTCTGTCATGTTGGAGTAGCAATTTGAATGCTGCAGACCACCTGTAAAACGCAAAAAAAAAAAAATCAAAGGCTACTTATAGTTTCATCACTAATACAACAACTCCAGTAGCGTCCAGTTCTGTGCTGGAATCAATACTCATCCAGCTCATGGTCCCCCCAGTGCCAATACCCTGCTGTGCCAAGTGCTTCGCATCTTCAAAATGAAAATCCCAACAGTGAGGTAAACATAGAGCCCAAAGTCAGGCCATAGCTTGGACTTCAGGCACTGACCCACCTCGCTGCTGTGTTCCTCTGGTCTCCTCCATTCATATCAGGTTTACATGCTCTCCCTCTGCAAAAGAATTATTTGTCAAAGTTACCCAGACAGACAGGGAAAGCTTAGCCTTTCCCAAGTTCTCATTCCTCAAAGCAAACTGCCTAGGATCCCACAAGAGTGGGCCTTAGGACAAACTACTATGAAACTGCAAGACACCACTGCACCACTCCCACATCTCCACTGAACACCACACAGACTGGCCACAGTCACTCCATCCGAGGCGTGGCTCAGGTGGCTGAGCAAAGCAAAAGGCTCCCTATAAAGTCTCCTTTCTTCTCCACCTAACACCCCCCCCCCCCCCCCCCAAGACTACTCTACAGAGCAGAGCAATTCCAGGCTAGACACAAACTCAAACAACACATTATACTACAAGCAGTGTGACATGAGGATGATAAAAAAAGCTCTCGGCAAGAAGAACGATAGCAAGGACAGGGACGACGCCAAAAAAGATAACTGATGGTATGGCAATGGTGGATGAAAGAGGCTCTAAGGAGCAGAAGAAAAGACTGGAACAGTGACCTGTTCTAAGAACTGTCAGTCACAATGATCAAGATGGCTGTGAGAGACAAGGCCACATTTAGAATGCTCCCATATCCTGACAATCTTACAAGCCCCAGGACATTACAGCTCACGGGTGGAAAGGATGGATGGCAGTACAGCCGGGAACAAGGCCTCCAAAGAGATCCGACTCAATGCTTTCAAGATGTGATTCCAAGATGTGGCCAAGCCCACTGGTAAAAGAACAAGTGATATTGGCATCCTACCGAGAAGTACAAAAGTTCAAGAAGCTAGAGATGATGGCCAATGCTTATGATGAGCCCCTTAAGGGTAAAAGGCAGAGAGATCTGATCCAAGGGAAGCCAAAGACACAGAACACACACCAGACAAGACAACACACACTGGAACTGCTCTGCGCTGCACACCCTACAGTTGCAGTCAAAAGTAGGGCTACTCCCTTTAGCTTACCTAAGAAGGCCCTTGGAGAGCATCCCTTTCCCCTACACTACTTTTTAAATCTCTCCCAGCAATTTCCAACCCACTATCCTGCTATCATCCCTTCTCCGGGCCCCAGCCCCCAACTTAGCTTTCAGATGACCAGTGATGTGAATCCACACTGGATGCAAAGGAGTCCACCTCAGCCATCTCCCAAGGCACTGGGATCACCAGGTTGGCCTCTTAGTCAGCTATGACAAAGAAAACCAAAATCAATGCACCAGTGTAGTGGCATACAAGCCAAATCCTAACAAGTCAGCTACTAACTGGGACCCTGCTCCCGCTCCCACTCATACTTGCAGTCTTTAACTTACCTATCAGAAGCCTCCATCTCCGATGTCATCTCTGACCCAGGGTAGCTCCCTCTTGCAGCACAATGAACCTGCTGAAAAATTTGGAGTGTAATACTAACACAATCTGGAATTTCAGGAAATTGCAGTGCTTCTAAGAAAAACAAGGCAAAGGAAAAAAAAATACAAAAAGCACCAAGCACCTTAACAACCTTGAACACTCGATCCAAAAATCATGAACTATGCACTCAATGCTATCTTCTTCACAGTGTCTTCAAAGCCTCTATTGCTTTAGATGCCAAAAGCACCTGTTGAAAGAAAGCTGAGAAAACCTGAATGACCCCCCCCCCCCCCCCCCCTTCATGGAAATAAAAAGACACCCTCACCCCCACTAACCCCACAGAAAGAATGGGCCTCTTTTTACCCAGGGCTGGGGTTAATATACCCCTGGCCGGGCCCGCCTCTCGTTCCCACAATGCCCGGGAAAAGGGAGGAGGCAATTTTACCAGAAGGGATAAAAGCACTGGGAGGAGCTGCAGCTGTTTGGCTGCTCTGCCTTAAATTCCAGGTGAGTAAAGGGCTCTGTAGATGCCTTCTGTTTTACTACAGCTGCATCCACTGAAAGAGTAAAAAAGCTTCTTGTTTTGGCAGCGTAGACACATGAGTTGCATGATTCCTTGTTAAGTTCTGTAATTGTTCATTGGTGGCTATTGAGTCACAGGACTATGGAGGGTGGAGAAGAATAGTAATAATATACATGGTGTAACTCCTGTTGGGGTCTCTAATTAGGGATGTATTCATTATAAATAAAACTGAAAAAATAATGGGCTCTCTGGCAGCAGGAGGGTTTTGTGAGTGCTGGGCTTGCTCCCTTGTGAGAGATTAGGTGCCAGTACACAGCTAGAAGTGCCCTGAAGTACAGATTTAAATTCTTAAAATGCTGAAAAAGGGGGAGCTTCCTTCAATTGAACCCCTTAAAATGAGAGACTAGGGAGTGTTTGTCTCTACTTAAATAGATGCCATAGCAATAAATGGGTTCTCTCCTCTGAATCCCCGAAAATACTGGAAAAAGAGGGGTTTTCCTTGCTTCAGGTCTCTCCAGTGATGGAAAAAGGGGGATTTCTCCCTCAATTCAAACCCTTATAAAGGAGGGACAACTGGGCTTTCCCCTCAATTTAAACCTTGGGATGATGAAAATGGGGGAGTTATGCTCAATTCCAATCAATAAAATAGCATTGTCAAGGTTTTTCCCTTCTATTTAAACTGGAGAATAATGGAAAATGGGGATTCCCTGTCAAGTGATACCCCTAAGAGCATGGAAAAGGCAGGGTTTTCTTCAACTGATGCCCTTAAAATTGCAGAGGAAGGGGATTCCCCCTCAATTTAAACACAGACAATTATGGAAAAGGAAGTTTTTTTCCCTCCGTTTAAATCCCTTTTCTCCTCATAACCCCCCTTTTTGGGGGGGGGGGGGGGGGGGCACTGGGGAAGGGCTGCCAAGATGAAAGGGGAAAGTGGAATGTTTCCCTGGGACCCCACATGCTGCCCTGCCTGCTCAGGTGCTGCCCCTTGGCACGAGGGGTTTTCCCTGGGCATTTTCTGGGAGCAGTGCTCTGTGCCCAGGTGCCTCCGGCTGCTCCCCAGCTCCTGCCGGATGCTCCGACCATTGTCCCTGGAGGGACACTGGGGATGCCCCCATTGCCCCTCTGGACCAGCAGCTCCCTGCACAGGTGTGCCCGGGGAACCCTCGGAGAGCGGCCTCTGGCAGGAGCCGCCCCCTCCTCATCCTGGCCGCTCACACCTGGGGCTGCTGCGGGCTGTGGGGTCAGCGGCGTCGGGGGCGGGCGGGAGGCGCGTGGGCGCCGGCCAGCAGGCATCGGCGGGGACACCTCCGTGCCGCGCGCGCCGCGCCTCTCCCACGAGAGGTCCCCGCGCCCCGCGGTGCCGTGCCGGGCTCTCGTCCCCCCCCCCCGCGCCGCCGCCGCCTCGCCGCGCCGCCGCCGCCCCCCGCTCCCTCCGGCCCGGGGAGCTGCAGGAAAACGCAAAAGCATCGAGGAAGAGCGGGCACCGGAGCTGCCCGAGCCATCGGCTTGCCCGAAGGGCGGCGGCTGCCCGCAGCCGGGAGCAGCCACCAAGGATGGAGCTGCTGTTTGCCGGGAGGTGAGAGCTGGGGGCAGCCGGAGCCGGAGGCAGGCTTTCCCCGGCAGGAGGGGCCGGGAGGATTTCAGCTCGCAGCGGCTCTCGGTGGGTGCTGGATGGAGCCCGGGCTGAGCCAGGTGGCCGGTGCGGGTGCTGTTCCTGTCCCCAGGCGCCGATGAAATGGCAGCTCGGAGCAGCCTCGTGTGTCTGTGTGGAAGCAGCTCCGATGCTGGCAGCCAAATCAAATCAAATTGCTGTCAGATTTGTATTAAATGTGGTGTTTAAATCTGGAACTGCTCAGCTCCCCAGGTGGGAAAGTGCTTGGAGTAGCCAAGCTGAGCCGTTGTTGAGAATTCCAAGCATTGTGTCTTTACTCTCCTTAATACAGCGTTTAAATAATTGATACTTGATGGAGACAGTATCAGGGGGATTTGTTAGAGGGGCAGGGATGTTTTTTCACCTTGCAGTGTGTTGGGATAGTCAAGACTCCTTATGTCAAAATTAATTGATCTTCCTTCTTTTCCTTTTTTTTCCTTTCTAGGTTGTGGCTGAGTGGGAAGAATATTTCGGATAAAGAAATGAAATGCACGAGGGAAGCTTCGTGTTCCCGTGGAGATGCTTTAGGCGCGTGCAGCTTCTGAGCTGCACTGAAACTTGAGGCTCCCACAGAAGCTTCCTGGTAAGCCTGAGTGGGTTTACTGCATGGGGGTTCCAGTCACTGCTGGACATACTCTGAAGTCCTGGGAAAACATGGAACAATAGCTCTGAGTGGAAAAAATATATGCTCAGCATTCTCTAGGGAAAATTATAGTTGGCCTGTAAGTGTACCCCCACGTCTGCATTGGTTAAAAAGTCAGTCCCACACACTTTCCTGGCTGGTGTGAAGTTGTATAGTTCATCAGATCTGATCCAGTGTGTAAAGAAATGTTTACTGTGGACTTTCAGGAGATTATCAGCAGTCCTGGGGAGGCTGCTGAACTTGATCTCCCTGGATTGACAGAATGAATCCACATAGGATGCAGAGCAGGATGTGGTTTCTCAAACAGAATAGTGACATTCTCGAAGGAGGCTACAAGCAAAGGGAATCTTAATTTTAGTTATTGAACACAGAAACATTTATATCTGCTTATGCAACTCTTAGAAGGGAAGAAGAACATGGCCATTCTGTGCAGTCCTATGTGGAAGTGTACTGGCTCAAATTGTCTTTCAAACAGCCAAGTGGCACCGGGTGTCACCTGGAAAAATTAAGTACTGGGGACACTTTACACTCATAAATGGCCTGACCTTGTGTACATGGAAATCAAGGGACTTCTGTAATGTTAGAATGGGTCTCAAATGATGGGTTTTTGCAGATTAGCAATCTATCCAAGGAATGATATCATAAAATTTTGTCTAGCAAAAACTGCTGCCAACATTTAAAAATATCTACCAAATGCTATTCCCGTTAAAACAGTCTTGTTAAAATTGTCTGTTCCAAACAGAACAAGATTTTACTGTTCTTGGTGATGTCGTTTTCCTCCTCAGATTTCTGTGAAAGCATGTGTTTCACAAGGCATATCAAAGTTGTCTCATGGGCAAAAACATGTAAACATCAAGCGTGTCATTTTCTTGAAATCCCCTGTAAAATGGCTCGCCACGCTGCCTTAACCATTCAGAAGCATAAGAGGAAAAAAGGAATTTGCAGGCACTCCAAGGCTGGGTCTGTGGGAGATCTGAGATGAGCCTGTGGCTCTGCAGTCACCCATCAAGAAGTCACCCAAATGTGCTTTTTATCTTGCAGTTTCCACATTTGGGAGGCAACTACTGCGTAAAGGATCTGGGTTCTGCTAATGAAAAATATATCACAAGGTCCGTGTGTGGCTGGGTTGGTTCCATAGTTCCAGCCATACCTGCTGTTGTGATACATAATCCCAGTTCACACTCCTGGGAAGAGTTTCCTGCAGCAGTGCAGGTGGGAAGTTTCTCTCTTGCACTGGCTCCACATTGAGCTCTTTCTTCTTAATGCAGCCAGTGCACTGAAGGAGAACAAGCTCGCTTCTTCCTTGCCTGGTTGTTCAGGGTGAATCATTAACCAAGCACTTGAGTGACAAACCAAAATTGTTTGTTGAGTGCCTTCTGCAGTCTGCACGGACAGTTTGCCTTCTGCAGGAGGTACGGTTTTCTTCTCTCACGGAATGAAAGCACCACAGACCCCCTCTGCTCGCCACTGTGCTTTAACCAGACCTGAAGTATGTACATAATAATACATAGATCTATATCTATCTACGTACATATATGTACTGAAGTATATAATCTATCTATCTATAGAACTTCTTTATATGTATAGAAGTTCTGTGTTGCTCCTGCTTTATGCATGAGGAAAGGGCATACATATAATGAAGAAAGAAGTTAACTTTTCCTTGTACTCTTCCTTTGTAGCCTGTTGAGGCTTTTGGTGAGAGGAATTATAATCTTTTTCCTAGCAGCACTTAATGAACTGAAATCATTCTCCAGGATGATGATGACGTGCCAGTTCTCGGTATATGGATATGAGTCCTGAGATCCCACACACGGATACACAGAAGGACTGCATAATGTGCTGAAGATGGGGAGAAGGTATGCTTGGGTGAAAGGTGGGACTGTTTCTTCTAATGGCTGCTTACATCCAACAGCAAATACTGATTTCTCCCTTTTTAATGCAAGAGCATTTATCTGCCAGTGTTCAAACTGCATTTCCATGACATAAGAAGAGTTGTCTGGATAATTAACTAATACAGTTAAAACACATCAGTTTGAGCAGATGTTCTTGTCTGTGCTTTTAACGTGAATGGCCTTGATTTTGCAGCAAAGTCCGAGAGATGGCACCTGAATGCAAGGGTTTGGGTTTGTGAAGCTTTGCAGAATGATGGCCTATATTTATATTTCTTTCATAAACTCCCCATAAGCTGCACACAAACCTCGTTTAGAGAGTTTTACTGAGACAGCAGATTCAAGCCTTCGTTATTAGGGGACGTCTGCAATGCCATTGTCTGCTTGACATTAATTCTTCCAGCTGTGCATCGATGTATTGTAATGGCCCTGGGTTTTTTGGTCGCGGTTTGTTTCCTGCAGTGCCCTCGTGCCTGCGCAGCACTCGTGATGCTGATGTTGACCCTGGGCTGTGTGGCAGATGGGGCTGTCCCGTATCCGAAAGTTACGGGAATGTATGTAGATGTCAGATGGAATGCTGGTCTCTCCGCTCACCCTTGGCTCTGTAATTTCGTCATCCAGCCATGGAGGACCTGTGCAGCCATAACTGGCCAAGGCAGTGGGTGAGCACAAGCTGCAGCTCTGCAGGAGATCAGGGACCTCTTGCCCACAGCAGAAACAGCAAGTAACTGCAGTTCTCAGAACTCGTTACCGTGCCCTTAACTGCAGTATTTCCCTGCTCTGTAATCTGGCCAAAGGTAGGTAGGTTTTGATAGGGATAGACACATTTCTACCACAAAGGTCACCTCTCTGCCAGATTTCAAAATTTCCCTTCCGAAGCTAGAGATCCTCATATAAAAGGTTGCCTGAATTTAGGTAGCGTGTGCCAAGCAGTATATTTTTCCTTTAATAATATTCCTGGAAATAGCGGAACTGTTTTGGCTAAAGCAGATGCTGAACTGTTCAGAATGAAATTCTCAGAGCTGAAATCTGGCGAAGCAGAGTAACGTGCCCTTTTGTTAACCCTGGGGAAGGCTGAGCACCGTGGCAGCAGGGAGGGGAGGTGGCACTGCTGGTCGGCAAACCAAGGAAACCAAGGAGCGCTGCTTTTAGCAAACTGCCAGCTTGAAGCCAGTGAGGAACATCCTTGGGCTCCTGCACTCTGTGTTTTTATGTTCACCTTAAATAATGAACAGAGAAACCCAGAGGCACCAGTGCTGCTTCCAGCTACCTTGAACTGCTTAAATAGGTAGTTTTAATCACCCAGGCTCCGTTCTCTCCACCTGTATTGCTCCTGGGCTTAAGGCTGGATGTATCTATGGAATCTCTAGTTATGTATTGGAGTTTGGCCTGAAGTAATTTGTGTTGCCGACTTGGTACTCTTTCCCCACCCTGGAAGTCTATCTGCAGAACCCCTCTGTGCCAGGCAAGAGAGTCCCCCATAGATGTTTCACTATACAGTTACATCTTTTGGGTTAAAGCCTTACAGGGCTATCATGTGAATGAGGACAAAGCTCTGTTTTTCTTCTTTGCTCTCTGCCCTGTCTTCTTTCTCTGTATTTTAGGACCCAAGTAACAGGGACATATAGCTCCTGTTCTGCTTCCTGGTTGTGTCACTGAAACTGCAGGAAAAACAAAAAGCCCTCCAACAACATTTTTAATGTTAGAGAGTCAAGGCACTACTTTCTTCTCTGGCCAGGATGTACCACAGAAATCATCTCATCCGCACATAGCCCGGGTGTGCAGAGAATCATTCCATGACACATGATCTTTACTAGAATTTTCAGATCTTTTTTGCAGTCAAAACTCATAGAAACGAATTGGGTCAGTGTTCATTGGTCTCAAGTTGTGTAGTTCCTAGTATCTGCTCTCCTATTAGATCCGGATTTCTTCGCTTCTGATGTTAATTAGATCTTCATTGCTTGAATTTCTTATCAGTCTTTGCCGGAGGCAGAGTCTGGGGTAGATGTTCCTAGATGGCCGCTGACGTTCTGTTGGTTCTGTTGATGTTCCATCGATGGCTTTATCTTGTTGGGGCTACTCCCAGTCTGTTGAAATGCTAAGCCCATCAGGCCTCACCTAGAGAAACAATGCCCTGGAAAGAAGCTTCAGTTCCCTTCCCCTGGGGCAAAGATGAGCAAACCTGGCTAAAGTCATAGATAAAAGATTTTTAAACTGGTATGTTTTCCAACAGTTGTATATAATGCTTTATTACATAAACGGGCTGGGAAAAGCTCTGGTACCCCTGACCAAGCTGGTTTTGTCTCAGACAGTGCTGTTATTTTGGGGCTAGACATGAAGCTGCCGTCTCTGGACTTGAAAATGAATATAGGAATGACTGAACAAACAAACGTGGTACACTCTTAAAAAATTGTGTGCCCATTGACCAAGCTGGATTACCATGCTCTTTCCAAATTCTTGCCGTGCAAGTTCTTCCATGCCCTCACTTGCAACTCAAACTTTTTTTTGTTTTGTTTTGTTTTAAATGATACTGGTACCAGAGCACGGGCACAGCACTTCTATGAGCTGCAGAGCTATGAATATCTCTTTTTATGGATACAGTGTGTGCATGCTGTGGCTTTGGGCACAGGATATGTCAGTGCTAGTGCGAGACTGATAATAGCCTCTAAAGATCATTTGAGAAGTTGCTTACCTTTCCCCAGGGAACAGGACACGTCTTTGTATTTCCACCTTCAGATACACAACCCACTTGTGGGCTTGACTGCATAGCAAATAGTGTGAGAGTCATCCTTGCTTATGTGAATTTTTGTTTTCCCCCCTCTCCTTTATGTTTTGCTTTGCCCTCTCGTTTGCTTTCTGCCTGTTTTCTCTGAGGCTAGTGATTTCTTGGCAAGTTATTGTTCATAATCAAAGAAAGGTAGTGGGCAAGCAGCAACTGCTGTCTCAGGTAGCCCAAGCTGACCCTGCCACTGCTTTGGCAGGAGAAAGAAGCTTCTTTGGGAGGAGCACAGCTGTCCTGGGCTTTGTGCACACAAGGGCTGCTCAGAGCGGCCCCTTGACCCCATGCTGGCTCTGTGAGCTCTGCCACTGACTGGTAACAGTGATGGCAGTTTGTGTTGAGGCTTTGTTCTCTGCTCCCCAGAGAGAAACATTCAACTGCAGAGTGACTAAGTGGCTTTTCAAAGGCTACATGATGATTCAGTGAATGAACAACAACCCCCAGCAGCTCCAGGCCCCCTTCTCTCTGCAGAACAATGCCTTTCTCCCTGTATGAAGATGTGCACGTAGGATAGGTTGCATACAGAGTTATGTATTTCAAAAGAAATTTGAATATTAATCTTTATATTGTAGTGATGCCGCTGTCCTCTAGGCTCTGTAAATAGCAGCACCACAACAATGTGAATGATTCCTTTTATGCAAAACCCTGGCCAGTGAAATAGCTTGTCAATACGAAATAAAATTGCTGCACAAAGGTTTGACAGCTACCTTCATTATATATGTCAATCAAAAGATCCTAAAAGCTTTATTGTCCCTGTACAGAGTCTGAACAATATGCTAGCCCAATATGCCTCAAAGCTATGTTCCCTCTACTCCTTTCATTTAAAAAATAGCCACCAATAACTTTTGACAAAGAGTCTGAGAAAACTGCATGAGCAGCAAGGAAATCTTAGATTTTCTTGGGGATCTGTGGGCTGGAGCCTTCCACTCACTGGGCTCTGTCACATGTCACGGTAGATGAGATCTGGTCAGAAACACGGAGCCCTAAAGTTACTCTACAAAACCCAGGCTGGCTGGGGTCGTGGGGAGGGCATGGGGAATTAGGGAGGAAAACTTATACTGAATATGAACTACTTAAATAATTTTGGGTTAAGGCTTTTTGTTGCTTTCCCAGGTATGGGACATTCAAGCTCCTCTGTCGCAGGTCTCCCCCAGGTTAGGCTGGGCCTGTCTTGATGAGCTCTTGCTCTCATCAGAGCCCACCCTACAGCTTGGGAGTGTGAGGCGTGCAGATTTCGGCTGGATTCCCTTTTTCCATCGCGCTCGGTCCTGCGAAGCCCAGCTGTCACTTAGGGCTCGAGGTGCTGTAAGCGGGGCCGGGGTCGGGCGGGAGCGGGGCTGTGTCCCGGGAGGCGGGTCCGGCGGCCGGTGCTCCCGCACGGGCGGTGGGGCCCAGGCCGGGCCCTGCCGGGAGCGAGGGCCCGGCAGCCGCAGCGCTGCGAGCCCAGCGCGGCCCCGCGGCCGCGAGAGGGAGCGGCCGGCGCGCCCCGCTCCTGTCCGGCCCTCACACAGGCCGCCGGAGCCTCCCCGGGAGGGACGGACCCCGCGCCTTCGCTCGGCCCTGCTGAGGCCGCATCTGGAGTGCTGTGTGCAGTTCTGGGCTCCTCAGGACAGGAGAGACATGGAGCCTCTGGAGAGGGTCCAGCTTAGAGTGACAAAGATGATTAAGGAGAATCTCATGTGTGAGGAAAGGCAGAGGGTGCTGGCCCTGGTCAGCCTCGAGAAGAGACGACAGAGAGGGAACCTCATCAAAGTCTATCAGTATCTGAAGGGAGAGTGCCAAGAGGATGGAGCCAGGCTCTGATTGGGTTTTGCCCAACGATAGTACAAAAGGCAGCGGGCAGAAACTGATGTACACGAGCAAGAACTTTACTGTGTGGATGCCCAAGCACTGGAACAGATTGCCTAGACAAGTTGTGGAGTCTCCCTCTTTGGAGGTATTCAGAAGGTATCTGGACACAATCCTCAATAAGCTGCTTTGGGGGACCCTTGCATGTCTGGGAACTAGGTGACCTCCAGCGGTCCCTTTCCAGTCTTTAACCATTCTGTGAAAGTGTGACATTGTAATCTTGTGCCATGACAGAGCAGACTAAATCTGGTTTATGAGGGTGTCCTAGCTTCTAAGTCTTTGTTCTGGGCTGTAGCTTAAATTAAGTTTCACAATTCAAAATATCCTGGAGGTTGGTTGTTTCCTCTAAGCCCTCAGCTTGGTTCTTAGCATGTGCTGGTGCGTGGCTTTGCTCTCAGACCTGGTCATGGGCAGTGCAGCAGCAGTACCTCAGGAGGTTACTTCCTGCATGCGTATCTGCCTGTGCCTTTCTGACAGCTGCTTTTGGGATGAGCTGCTGCTCTTGGCCTGTGCTAAAGGGCTGACCTAAAAGTGTAAAGAATAGCCTTGCTCTTGTGTTTGGGAGCGAACCATGGGGATGCTCTGTGAGGATGCATGCAGAGGAGATACTGCAACAGGACTGCTGATCACGCCAACTAGTGCTGGTGAAGAAACTGGTAAAATGGAAACTTTTAAAGAATTGAGGTGTTAATTCATGTGCTGAGAAAGCTGTGCTGCCCACTTACCATCCCAAAAACTGTGTGATGTTTCCCTGAGGTGCACTGCTTGCTGCTGCATCATGGCTGTGTCTTTGATCACAGGCAAAATTAAGCATGCTTTTGTCATCAGTAGACTCCACAAGTAGTTTCAAGATACATGGGAGTATATGGGAGTAAAAAGACATAGACTGACACTTCTCACAGTGTTGAAGTTTACATGGTGTGGTGTGTTCTCTCCCCATGCAGCATTGCCCTCCTGTACAGAGCCCTTTTATTCATGTTTTAAAGAATTACCACTGTTGTGGCAATGGCATAGAAGTTGTTTCGGTGCAATTTGTGGCGGGCACCAAATATTGTGCAACAGAATGTCTGTTATCTGTGACAACAGCTGCCTTTCATAACTACCTTTGATTTCAGGTGTGCAAGACTGGACTAAGCTGAACGTAGGTGGTGCTGACAGGATGCAAAAGGCTTTCTGTAAGCAGAGTGGGCTGTGCTTTTCTCGCTAGTCCACCTCTGGCCAAGGACGTACTTTGTAGTGTGTGGGTGCAATGGTCAGGACACTGCAAACACTTTTGCTCCTGTGGTAAGGCTAGGAGCTTGGTGTTGTACATGGAAAAAAAAGCCTACACAAGTCTGAAGCTTCTGCTGTGAGCACCACTGCTTCATCTTGTTATTCTGGCCCTAAAGGAAACCCTCCTGAAGGAATGCTGTACCCAGCCCCTCTGTTTCTGTGAACAGGAGGTAGCGGTGGCTTCCCAGGGGGAATAAACCAGGCTTTGGTGCTTGCCTGTCTTACTTCTCTGCCTTGTGGGAAAATGTTACGAATCCCTCTGTTTGGGTGATTGCTCACGCTTCTGCACCCTCAGACTTCATCTGTCAACTTTTAGCAGTTTATTATGCACTGATGCTGGGATGGCTCTTGCCAGCTAGGAACTGTTTTCCAGTGTCACTCCCTTGTAGTTGGCATGTGGAACTGCTGTGGCATTTTCTCGATGTTTAATGTGACCTAATTGTGTACTTCCACTGTCTGGGAGGATCAGCTCTCCTGGTGTGACAGTTGCCATAAAATCAGCGGTGCGTCTCTGGCATTTGCAGCTGGGTGCAAGGCACAAGTTCCTTGCTTTTGCTGCATCAGCCCAGTGAAACATTGCGGGGCTGTGTGTGCAGCCAACTGTCTTTTGTTACGCCTGGTAACAGCTTGGCAATATTAAAAAAAATGTAACCTCCAGCTGTTTAATTTGCTCTAGGGAAATAAAAAGGCTTCCTAATAATCTTCATATTTACTTGGCACGTTTGGTTTGAAAGCAGATGGGTTGATTTACGAGATAAATGACAAAGCAAGAGAAGAAGTGTGTCAGTGGCTTTACCATTAGAGAGGAAGGCATTTCTGATATGTGGTTAATCACGATGAACCGTTCTAGGTTTTGTTTTTTTTTTTTTTTTTACGAGTCAGCTTCTTGGACCTTCTGCCCGCCAGCTTGCTCAGCCAACTAATTCCCTCCGTGCCCATTGTCACCTCCCCCTATGACCTACAGGTAGGGGAAGGTGCAGAGCTGTAATGAAGGAGAGGGGCTGAGGTGGCCATTCCTTCTCAGTTGTGCCTTCTTTGCCCACTCCAAACTTGTGCAGGAGCCTCCCCGTTGCAGCACTCACCCCCTCCCTGTGGCCAGACCAATAAGTGCCTATGTCCTTTTGGATGGGCTGGGAAAGGGTCCTTCCTGAGGCACTGCTGCTTGAGGCACTGAGCAGAGCTAGGTTCTCCAAGCAGGCTGGTGCTGAGGCTGTGCCCTCCCTGCCAGAGCCATGCACCCGTCTGCCCTGGCAGGCAGCTGGCAAGTTGTGAAATATGGTTCAGCACTTTTTTTTTTTAATATTAAATTGTGCAGCTGTCTTGGAAAGGATTAGAAATCAGTTCTGGAAAAGACTACAGTAGATTTTAGTGAAGAATTCTGCTGTGTCCTTAATTATTGATAAGCATCAGGATGTAAGGACACCATGTTAACCCTTCAGCAGCGAGGAAGATTACAAATAATCTAATAAATGACATTCGCAAATTTTCAGATGGAGTAGGTTTAGTTGCAAGTTCTGCGACTTAGAAGTGAGGAAATATCAGAAATAAGGTTTCTGCTTATTATTTTGTATGTCAGATAGCGTGTTTGGTGAGGCAACTGGGTTAGATGAACACTGTATGTCCCCTTCAACTGAAAGATACCATTCTACGTTTCTGGTGGCACAGGCCTCTCCTAAGTGGTCCCAGATTTGCTTACCACCCCTGCCCTGGTTGCTCTCACCACCTTTCACTAGCGGGTTTTGCTCAGGGGATGAATCAGGGGCAGGTTCATGCCCACAAGGCTCCTGCTCTATGGCCCCAGGGCCAGGCAAGGCTGCAGGAGCACTGTGGAGGGGTTACTGGTTTTGGCAGCTGAATGGTGTCAGGAAAAGCAGCTTCCCTCCCTGCCACGTGTTTCCAGGGGGCTGCTGAATAAGTCAGGGAAGCCAAAGCAAGGCTCCTTTCTGGGCTCAGAAACCTCTGTGCTAGAAGAACCCGTCCCTGCCAGCTAGGGCCCCCCTTGTCCTGCCCATGGTGTGGGTAAGTCACAGGCTCCTCTTCTCTGTGCTGGGATGAACTGCCATGGGAATGCCATTGCCAGCAGCCTGGTGTGCTGGAAAAAGGGAGAAGGGAAGAGGGAATGTGGTGCCAGAGCTGCGTGCCATCGGGTTGTGTTTCCCTCTGAGGACAGAGGGTGTCTGGGCCGAGGTGAGATTGCTGGGAGTGCTTGGATGAGCTGTGCAGGAGACAGGGAGCTCGGGATTGCAGCTGCTGCTGGAACCATTGCCTTAGGTCTGCTTAGTCAGTGTCTGTGTGAAGCGGGACTTGCGCTGGAGAGGTGCTGTCGGGAACAAAGGACGGAGTAAATCCTCTCCGGGGATGTGCAGGGAGGGACTGAGTTGCAGGGAAGGAGAGTATTTCTAAGCCGTATCAATATTTCCCTGAACCTGGGGCTGGAGCAGTGAGGGGGGTGCTTGGGTTTGGCCTGGGCCTGTCAGGAAGAGCCATAAACGAGCCAGCCGAGGCCCTGAACCCTCCCTGGATGTTTGAAACGCTTCCACAGAAAGCCAAGGCAGTCATGATTGCAGAGGACAAGTTGTAGGCAACTGCTTACGATCCGTGGGGAATTTCCTGTGGAATTACCAGTCAGAGAGTGCATGCAAGCAGAGCACATCTTTTGGCTTTTTCTGGTCTGTCACCTCCTGTCTGGCTCTAGAGAGTTTTGTGCGCTCCCGTTCAGGAGGCAGCGTGTTTTCAGCTCGAAATTTGGGGTGGTTTTGTTTCCTCAGGGTCTGGGGTCTTTCCTGAGAGAATCAGCCCTCCCATAAATCCCCCGGGTCGTTCTACACAGCTGCTTTGGCCGTGGGTCAGAGAGAGAGAAGGGAAATGACTTTTTAGGGTGTTGAAATTTCTCCAGGCAGGAGTGGGAGGTCGTCTTGCCCCTCCCCAGAGCCCTGCAGGCGCATGGGAGTAGCTCAGTGCCGGCGCAGCTCTCTGAGCAATAACAACGCTTGGGAGGTTCGGGTGTTGATAACAGCTCTCCTGTCTCCTGGGGCCCAAGGTTCGGTCTCACGGTCCCGGACCGGTGAGGGAGAGAAGGAACTTGTGCTATTCCTGGAAAAGCTTCTGTTATTCCTTGTGCAGCCTTTTAATTCTGTGTTCTGATGGACTGTCCGCTGTCTTTCTAACAGGACTTGTCAGAGATTCAGATTTAGGAATTGAATTTGGGTCCGTTCACTTCAGGATCTTGCCAAGCCTGAAGGCCTGGGGCGATGACTGCTCTCAGCGAGGGCTCTTTATGAATCCTCTGTCAGATTTCCCTCAGTGCTGGGCAGAAAAGGCGAGGGTTTGGATCAGGAATTCTGCAAGCAGGGCCTGTGTGACCGTTGGCTTCTTGTGTGTGTGTGTGCATCAGTGAGCCAAAATCAAGAGCGAAGGTTGGTTTGGTTTTACGAACTTAGAGTAACTTTAAAAAAAAGTAATCAACTTTTTCTTCTTTTTTAATTTAGGTGCTGGAATTGCCTCTCTGGATGTGTGCTGAGCTCTCGCTGCTGTGGACTGTGCAGCCTTAATTGCTGCAGGTTCCTGTTCTTCTCACCAGCTCAAAGTACACGTGGGGTTTTTTCCCCTTCTATATAGAGCTGTTGAGTTTGGGTGATTTTCCTGAATTGAGGATATTGAAGGTCGAGAAGGAAGATTTGTCTCTTCTTGTGCTTTTCTGTTGTTATTTTTAGCACCTGCTCACCATCTGGACATGGTTGGAATACTGGAAACATAAAAGTTTTTAGATTCAGTGCTTTATGCAAACCCAGGTTTTTTATCTTTTTTTTTTTTTGAAAGGTCTCCATTTGTCTGGGCACTGTTCCTGGTAGTTTGATGTAGAAAAGGTCACGTGAACAGCAGGGAGCAGTGAGCACTTGGAAGGGGGGGTGCAGGTATTTCATCCAGGGTGGGGCAGTGAATGTGGCCTAGGAACAGCTCTCTGGTCAAGTGAGCAGCAGAGGAACTGAAGGATGCTCTTCCCCAGCAGAGCTGCTGCTTTGTGCTCTGGGCCAGCGCTGCCGCTGCTGGGCTTCCTCGGGGAAAACAGCTCCTTTAGGATTTGCTTTGCTGCAAAGGTTTCCCTGAGCTGGGTGTCTGCAAGAGGCATCGGGATACCAGTGTCAGGAGTTTTCCATGGCTGTTGTACACAGCACGTTCCGGGCAATTTGCGAGCGTGAGGCAGAGCAAAATGGGTGCAATTGGACTCTGCAAATGCAGTTCAGGCAGACGTTGATCTTTTAACTTTTCCATGGCAGGTGCGAATTCTTGGGCATTTGTGAGTCTGCCTTGATGTGCAGGGATTGAAGGTTTTAGGTGTGGAATTGTTTGCTCAGCTTGCTCCAAGGCATGGTGTACTTTTGGAAGTGCCACACGCCTCCCAGGACCAAGGAGCTGCTGGCTGGGTGCCTGGGAACTGGGAGCCACTGGGAGGGCTGGGGGTGACACCTGGAGATGGGCTGGGGAAGCCTCAACTGGGATATTTTCCCCCCTGACGTTGGGTACCGAGGCACTAGGAAAATCCAGGTGTTGGGGAAGATGAAACAAGAAAGCCTTATAAATATGATTGCCTGACAAAAGATTTTGGGAATATGAAAACTATAAGCGACATCGAAATGAAAGCCACCTTTTGAAATACCAAGTCTTAGTTACTGAACAACTGGAAAACAATGGTATGGCTGACTGAAGGTAATCCCCTCTTGATTGAACAATACCCTCTGCTTGCAGGCAGGTCCAAGGGTCAGAGCAGACTCTACTAGCTCAGCAGAAGGGGTCCAAAGAGTAGTTTTTAGAAGTTAAGATGTAACACTCTATGGTAATATAAGAACTCTTATAGGCTGTATGTAAATGCTATAGGATTTGTATCTTGTATTAGATTGGTTAGTGACAATTAGAATATTCAGTACAGAAGATGATTTATTGTATTGTAACCAGGACTTCAGACACTCTTACTATACTCTACACACATTCTCTCTCACTACTTCTTCACCTTCATTCCTCTCTCTCCCTCTCTTTACTTACCCACTTACTCTCTTGCTCTCTTGGGCCTGCTCAGAGCTGCCAGCTGCAGCTCTAAGCAGTGCCCCTGTACCCACGCCCTTTGCAATAAACTGCGTGTTCCAAGATCTGACTGCAGAGATCTCTCGTCACCGTCCCGACCGTCCGAACCCGCACCGAGCACCCCCCAGGCAAAGCTCCCACATCCAGGACTCCAGGATGTTTGAGTGTATCTCAAGGTACACCTGGACCTTTGCCCTGTGGCGCTCTTGAGTTTCTGTTGACTTGCCTGAATTGAGGCTACTGAGGGCGGTGGAAGATAATTTGTCTTGTTTTGTGCTTCTCTGTTGTGAGTTTTGCCTTTCAGGCTTTCCAGCTACTTTTTAAACTCAGAGTAAAAACAACCTGCTGCGCTGGCTGGGGATGTTTTCCCTCCCGGCTGGGTTTTTTTATCTGGGACCCGGCCGGTCTGTGAGGTGCCGTTCATCGCCAGGGTTTGGGTGCCGACCGTGCCGGAGATTTGTCAGGCGGGATGATTTTGGGGCTCCCGGGAACCGCGTTCCCATGGGGTGCTCTCGAGACGAGAGCGAGGGTGGGTTTGTGTGTCAGCTGAAGGAGGTGTGTGGTGGATGAATGTTTTGTTCTCCCTGTGCTGCTGTTGTTTTGGGTTTCCTGGAACAATAAAATGCAATGAATTTTCCAGAAATAGAACAATTGTTACATTGTACTGATAGGGGGTTGGCTTGTGTTGCTCTGTGTTGGTGTTTGCTGCTGCACTTGCACATATTGCTCTGTATGTCAATTGGACTTTGACCAGTGTGCATATGGATTGTATTTGTGCTTGTGTACATTGTTGTTTCCACTTGCTTTGCCGAAGTGTAAATAAAAAACCCTCGTTCAATCAAGTTGAATAAACCCTAATAAAGATACCCCCCTCCTCCCTTTTGGTTGCTTTCTTCCTTTGGTGTGGTTTAGTAATTTTTTTGCCGTATTTCTTGCTTTGCTACTCTGCTTTGCTTTACTTTTCAGTCTATTCCTCACTTGACTTTTTCTAACTCTTTATCTTTTTCTTGCTGTTTAACTGTTTCTGGATGTCTCTGTCACTCTATTTCTCAGTTTCTCTTTTTCTCTTCAACACTAATTCTCTTTTACACTCGATTTCTTTTTCTCTCAAACCCTATTCTTCTGTTTCTCTATTCCTTTTTCTCTCTATTTTTCTTTCTCTTTCTTTCTGACTCTTTCTTTCTCTCTGACTTTATTTCTCTCTTTCTGACTTTCTTTCTTTCTCTCTTTCTCTCTGACTTTGACTTTCTTTCTCTCTCTCTCTCTGACTTTGATTTTCGAACTACCTTTCTCACCTTCCCTCCTTTGTTCATTTTTACCTTTCTACCTTTGTTTGTTTCTGTAGCAGCTTGGAATAAAACAAGAGACCACTCTTTCTTCAGGCACGATCTGCCCCAGGCTTTGTGTTTCTATTTTGGGAAAGTTTTAAGAGTTTTGGGAATGGGCACAGGGAAAGACAAAACAGATCCATGCCCACAGACTGGTCAGGGCAGACTCTCTGCCCCTTCTGGGCCACTGACTCAAACATGAAACCCCCCAGCTTTCTGGGAGGTGAAGGAAGAACAGTCACACCTGGTGCTTCTACCTGTAGCCATTTGCCTGCTCTGCATCTTTCCCAGGAGAGCAGAAGGCCCTTAGCAAAGTGAAGATCAATGGAACAAGTTGCTCTTCCACACAGGGCTCTCGTTAAGGCTGGAATGGCTGCTGCCAGCCTCTGCACTTTCTGCCTCCCCAACTTCCTACCTTTGTTCATTTCTACCTTTCTATTTTTCTACCTTTGTTGCTTTCTACCTTTCTCAATTTCTAACTTGATACGTTTGTTTGTTTCTACCATTCAAACTTTCTATCTTTCCATCTTTCTTCATTTCCAACTTTCTGCATTTCTACCTTTGTGCATTTGTTCATTTCTACCCTTCTGACCTTCTGCCTTTCTACCTTTTTTGTTTCTACTTTTATGACTTTGTACCACCTAAGTTTTCTCTCTTTTTACCTTTGTTCATTTTTACTTTTGTTAGTTTCTAACTTTCTACATCTCTGACTTTCTCTCTTTGTTTGTTTCTAACTTTCTAGATTTGTCCCTTTCTGCCTTTGTTTGGAACTTTGAAACTTTATACCTTTGTTTTTCTCCCCATTTTTACCTTTCTAACTTTGTTTTGAACACTCTACATTTCTAACTTTGTGCCTTTCTAAATTTGTGTTTTACTTTCTGACTTTTACCTTTCTAACTTTGTTTCTAACCTTCTTGTTAGAGTGAAGGCTCCTCTGGCCTCAGGCCCAGAGGGAAGCCAAAGCACTAGGTTTGAATTAAAACCTTTGGACAAGCTGACATCCATGGAGCCACACCGAAGTGAAATAGAAATACAGATTTTTAACTTTTAGTAGAAATAGATGCTAAGTGCCTTAAACCTGAAAAAGCTGTAGCAGAGATCTTAAACACAGCTCTTGCTGCAGCAGTGTTACCTTTTCACAGAATTCTTTACTTTAGACAAAATCTAGATAGAATTACACTGTTCACATGTTTTAGATGGAGTGTTCACATAAACCATAAGAGCTGATAGAAACTGTATGTGCAAATCTGTGTAATACAGATGTAACACTTGTGTGAGGCTTACGAGTGTTAGAGCAGGATGGGTTAAGAAAACGAAAACTCGAATCGTGTGTTAATCTTATTGGTCAATTAACAAATAGAATCCACACTTCTGTAAGAAAAAAATAGAGTGTATGGAGCATATAGAAGAAGCAGGTTTTGCCTGTTGCTGCTGCTTGGCTTTATCATGTAACCCCATTCGAACTCTGCCTTCAAGACAGCTGTGAGACTGTGAAATAAAGAACTCAGCAGAACAGCAGCCTCCTCTGCTCTTTCACCCTGGTCCGAGAAGGAGGGGTACCCTGTCAAAGGCTCAACACCTTCTGCCTTTGTGACTTTGTTTCTAAATTTCTACCTTTCTAATTTTGTTTGTTTCTACTTTTTTTTTGTTTCTTTGTTTTTAACTTTCAACCTTTCTCCCTTTAGAAATTTGTTTGTTTCTTGTATTTTACCTCTTTGATTGTTTCTAAATTTCTGCTGTTGTAACTTTGTTTCTAACTTTCTACTTTTTAAATTTCATTTGTTTTTAACTTTTTATCATTCCTCCCAGCGGGGGATGTGTGCAGAATACCAAAACGTGTTAAGTTCTTCTTTTATGCATCAATAGACAAATGCTACTGATTTAGATGTAAATTCATTTTGAAATGAGCCAGCCCTCCCTCTCTAATCTGTTGAATATAGGAGTACAAGAAGCTGAGAATAGAGATCAGCAAGTTTTGAAACCAACGAGCCGGCGTTTTTCTGTAGGAAGGAAAGCAGCAAGCGCCTGGCCGCAGGAGCCGAGACGCTCGGGCTGCAGGAGCTGCAGAGCGCCCGGAGCCGGCTTTTCCCTGTGCTCTGTGCCTGCCCCCGGGCCGAGCTGGGCGGCGCTTCTGCCGCCTGGTGGCGAGAGCGCGGCACTGCCGCCCCCGACACGGCGCCCCGGCGCTGCTGCCGCCCGGTGCCGGCTGAACCGAGAGGGCGGCGGCCTCGGTGGCTGCCGAGCGTGGCAAGGAGCGGGAGCGAGCGGGGCCGGGTGTGTCAGCGGAGGGGAGGGGCGAAGGGCGGTTGGCAGCGCCAAGGGACACGGCCGTGCATGAGCGGGGCCACAGCTATGGAAAGGAACGGGCGCCGTGCGGGGCGGTGACCGCGGGGAATGACAGCGCGGGGGGCGGCCCGGCGGGGCCGGTTTTGCCGGGCAGCAGAGGCGCGGTCGCAGCGCGACCCGGGCGGGAGGCACCGAGCGGGCACGGTCGGAATCGAGCCGCCCGCGTGTCGCTCTCAAGGAGGCGGCTCGGAAAGGAAGGCGCAGTTCCGCGCTCTCGGGACGGCGTTAAGTGACGTTTTTATTAGAATATTATAGTATTTATTTTATTTTATTATTTTATTATCTGCCAGGACCTTGCAGAGGGTGGTTTACACTTCCGCCACACTCAAGATGGCGGACGCAGTAGGCCCCCTGCGAGAGGTGTCCCTGCCGATGCCTGCCGCCGGTCGCGGAGCCGTCGCCCGCCTCCGGCGCGGCTGACCCCGCCAGTCGTGTCCTCGCACCGAGAAGCACCGCGGAAAATCGCGCGGAAAGCGTCGGAGTCCGGGCCGGATTCAGGCAGCCGACTAGACAGAAGCCCTTGTGAGGGGCGGCGGGGGCCCTAAGTGTACCACACTAAAGATGGCGGCTCGACCGGAAGTGGCTTCTGCCAGCACCCAAGATGGCGGCGAAGGGCGGAAGTGTCGTCACTGCCACACTAAAGATGGCGGTCGTGTGCGCTGTTTTCTGACCTCCTCAATATGGCGGCAGGGAAGGCCCCCACCGCCCCCCCCAAGCTGCGTCTATTCGGCTGCCTGAACGCGACGCCGACGCCGACGCCAGCCCAGCGCTTGCACGCAATTTTCTGAGGCGTTTCCCGCTACGCGGACACCGACTGTGGGGTCAGCGGCGCCTGGGGCAGGCGGGAGCATTCAGGCAGTCGAATAGACGGAGCGGGGGGGCGGGGGGGGGGTCCTTCCGGCCGCCATCTTGAGAAGGTCGAATAGCCACATCGGTGCGGTACCGGCGACTCCCGCCCTTCTTCGCCAGGAGCGGCAATGGCGGGGAGCCCGGGGAGCAGCGCTGCCGGGCCGGGGGCACCGGCGCGGGTGCTCCGGGCTCGGAGGTGAGCGGGGAACGGGGACAGCCCCGAGCGGACGGTGGGGGCCGCGGGGGATCGGTATTCCGGCCCAGGGATGAGTGTCGCGGCACAGGGATGGGTTCCTGGATTGTCTAATAATATTATATAACGATCGTACAAGGAGATCTGTATAAAAAAATCCTCCGTGGTCATCCTTCTCCCAGCCCCGCTGTGTTTTCAGGATCTTGGGGGAAGAGTTTGGGTCTGGACAAGGCTCTCGGGCACAGGGTGGGATTCTTGGGGTGCAGGGCCAGGATTTGGACTCGATGCTCCCTGTGGGTCCCTTGCAGCCCAGGAAATGCTGCGATCCTGTGCCTCTGAGGGTGAAATAAAGGGGAGCGGTGGGGTTTGTGCCCGCTGTGTTCACGGCCCCGCCGGCTCAGGGCGGGTTAAAGGCGCAGCTGCCCCGAGACAGCGGGACCGGCCGGGGCTGCTCGCTCCCGGTGCTGCCGCCTCGTGGGGAGAGCCCGGCACTGCAGCCCGCGCAGGCGCTGGACCACGGGATGGGCGTGGAACAGCAGCGCAGGGGATGCTGAGGCAGCGCAGGGAATGCTGCGGTCCCAGGGAAGGCTGAGGCGTCCCCTGCCCGGGGCACTCGGCAGCAAACCCCTGATGTTGAGCAGAAAAAGGAAAGTTCTGGGTTAGTGGGAGGAGGTTTCTGGAATGGAGCTGGGACAGGTGCTGATCCACGCATGGAATCACGGGCTGGTTTGGCTTGGAAGGGACCACCAGGATCATTTACACTCTGTTTGTTGTCTGATTGCACAGCGAAGAACATCCAGAACTGCCACCTCACCCTCACGGACAGCAGGAATGTCTTCCACAGCTCTTGTTTTGGAATGGGAATGGCTGTTGGGAGCTCTGGCAGGATCAGGTAAGAAGAGAAATGGGATCATTGTGGCTGCTGCTGGAGGTGGTTTTCTGCTTTCTGGCTGTTCTTCTCATTGATCCTTTCACAGCAGTGTTCTAGGGCACATTTGAGGGTAATTGCAGGAATTTGAAACCAGATAAAAACTGGTGGGGAAAAAATGCGAACGTGATCCATTTCTGGTAGTTCCAAGCTTCTCCCACAACACCGTTCCAGGGGAAACCTGATGAAAGGGTAAAGACGCAGAGGAACAAGTGCTGTAAAGCCCCCTGGCGCTCTGAGAGAGCAAACCTTCCAGTACTCCCAGCAGATCTCTTGGAGAAAGTGTGGGATCGCAAGGTTTTCCAGGAAAGCAAAACAAGGGCGGAGATGAGGGAATGGGCTTCCAGTTCTTCCTTTAGCTGAAAGCCGGGGGGAATTGAGAGGGGCCACAAGAACTGTTTGTGTAGGAAAATGGGAGTTTGGGGTCTGAATCTGAGTTTCCCTCTGGGGTATTTTTGAGGGAAAAGCTGAGGTGGTGTTCAAGGGAGAGAATGCACATTTTTGGGGTGGAAAAGGTTTAATTAATATTGTAGAGGAAGTAAAACGTTGGGGGTAAAAGTGGATGCAATCTGGCGGGGACAGATTGAATATTTTGGAGGCAAAATGGGGAACTGAGTAGTGGAGAGATGGGGAACATTTTGGAGGCAACACTTGACAAACTCTCTGGGGTGGAGAACGACCACATTGAGGGAAAAATGAGGTGATGAGCAGTGGGCACGTAGGGAAGGTCGTGGGGGTAAATCTTGAGAAAAGCCCCGTGGTATTCAAGAAATCCTTGGAAGCAGGACTGAGGAATTCAGTGGTGGAAAAATAGGGGAATTTTGCGGGGGTAAAACTTTAAAAGATCTAAGAGTTGAGAGTGTGTGTTTTTAGGTAGAAAGGATGTCTTGTTGAAGTTGGACGCCTGGATTGTGGCATTTATGGATCACAGGGTGTTTTCCCAGAAAGTAGAAGATAAAGGAGACTCCCAAAGCCCCGGTAGCTGTGTTAAGAAATCTGTCCCAGGGAAGAAAGGTACCTAAACCTCCTAGAAGTAGGGACTAATTGGCATGGGAAGGGGAAAACCCACCCCCAGTGGGAGAGAGCACGCCGGGTAAGGGAAGAGAAGGATGCCCTTAAGAAGAAGCAGGGAAGGTGAATTTCTCGGCTTGCTAAAATGTATCAAAAAGTTTGGAACCTGGGTCTGTGTGGAGGCCGGGATTTTCTCAGCCATATGCAGAGCCCAGCACTAGGAATAAAGGAATTCCAGGCTTTACAACGCCAAAAATGCAGTACCAGAGAGTTCTGTTATCCCGAGGACTTGGGGGATATTTGGCAAAAATTTCCGGGGGCCCAGGCTGGACCGAGCTTTTAACGCTCCCCGGATTCACGGGATCGGGGATTCCAGCGTGCCCTGCACGGGTTTTTTCAGGGAAGTCCCAAATCCTTCGTGTGAGCACGAAGCAGAATCCCCTGGGAGCTGTGAAGGCAACAGGATATTTCTTGGGAATTTTGAAGGGTTGGGTGAGTCCTCAGTGTTAGGTTGGAATGAACGCAAATTGTCCGGGAGTTGCTGGTTTGGGGATGGCCGGGTCTGGGTTTGGATTTGTGGGCACCGAGTGTTCCTTGTGTCAGCTTTAGGTCTTCTGGATTGGTGGGAATTGTCAGAGAAAAGAGAAGGCAATTGAAATGCGGAGCTCCATTCCCGGAGAAATGGTCAGGATGGGAGAGGGAAGGCTGTGGAGCTGCTGGGAGCTTGTGGAGAACGAAAGGATCTGAGGCCTGGAGGCAAAAGCTGTGGAACAAAGCCTGAAAAGGGTGTGGGGTGGGGCAGGAGGGGGAGGAGGGCACCGTGGTGGGGGGAAAGAGGGAAAGGATCCCTGCTCCGGGAATCCAGCAGGGACCAGGAGAGGATCATTTTCCATACACTGCTCTCAGTGGAATCCTAATAAGGACGGTGGAAGGGAAGTGATTCGTTTGTTCTTAGGTTTGGAATGAAAGGTGCTCTTGCAGAGGGGACTATTGACCTGTTAAAATTCTGTGGGATACAGGAAAAGAGGGAGGAAGCAAGCAGCTGGGGAATGAAGGGGTGGATTTTTTGGTGGATACAGGGAAAGACACGGGAAGGGGCTCTCAAGTAGAATACACCTCACGGGCAGCACCAGGAGAAGCCTCAAGTGCCCTTTTTTTCCAAGCTCTGGCATTCCAGAGGAGTAAGCAGTGGTCAGCCCATCACTTTCTGTATTCCTTGGATGCCCAGTGCTTTGTTGGGAAGAGATAATATTTGGAAATGAACAAATCCGGGGATGTAATTTCCTGATAGTAAAGCCCCAGAGAGCCTGGTTTTGATATCCTTCCAGCACCCAAACGCAGCAGAGGGAATCCTGGCGGAGCTGGAAAACGCTGTCGCTCCGTCGGTGGAATTCCTGGGAACTGGAAAGCAGCAGAAGCAGCAAGAACAGAGTTGGAAGCAGGCTCCAGACGGGTAAGGCAGACACCAAATCCTTTGGAACTGGGCAGGGGTGGGAAGAATGAATTCTTACATTTGTAGCCCAGGGATTCCTGAGCAGGATCCCGGCAGGGAAGACTGCAGGGATCAGGCTGGGGCCTGATCGCAGCTGGGGGCAGCGAGCCTTGGAATTGGCTGAAGGGAAGAAAGAGGGATCCTTTGAGCACAAGGATCAGGTGCCAAATGCGGAGATGGCATCAGACAATTCCTCGGGAGGGTTTAGTTCCTGGGCCAAATCGATCTCCTGCCTTGTGAAGGAGCTCAGAGAGCTGGGAAGAGCCCAAGCAACGCAGGGAATGCACCGGCAGATAAAAGTGCCGGGGAACGGTGGGGAAAAGCATCCGAACAGGGGGCCTCGTTTTGTACAGGGACGGTACAAAAAATTGTCCGAAAGAATAGGAATGGAATGGGATTTTACGTATTCCTCGGAGGCCACAATCCAGTGGGAAGGCTGAGAGAAAGAAACAAGGCCTAAAAAGGCAGATGAGCCAAATCTGCCCAAAGCCTCCAATGGCCACATTCCCTGGCACTGCTGAGGACTTCAGCCAAGCTCCAAGCAAAAGGTGAGCCCCTGATTTTGGTGCCAAGGGAAACTCCAAGTTAAGAATGATCCAAATATGAAGCGCTTCTCACAAAACTCAGCTTTGCAAACCTTTCTTTGGGCTAAAAAAGAAAAGATGGGAATGCCCTTGGCAGAAAAGCAGCTGTGAGGCACAGCAGGCTTCAAATGCCTGTCAGCAGGAGCTCCAGGAGAAACGGCTGCTGGCTCTGGGCATCCTGGGCTTTCCAGGCAGGTTTTGTACTGGATTGCAAGGCAGTTTTCCTGCCTCTGGGGGGTGGCACCTGCATCCCACTGGAAAGGGAAAATGTGGAGAGAGGGGCAAGCGGGAAGACGGTTGCTGATGTGTGTCCTTGGATCGCAGTTCCTCCCGGTGAGTCTGTGCTGCTGGAAGTTTGAAGGAGATCAGCCTTGGAGTACGTGTGGGTTCACCTGTGGGGTTTGGGAGCGACGCTGGACATGAAATTCCAGCGATGTTCCCTTTGCTGGAGTGAGAAGCAGTGGAAGCACTTTGCTGTCTGCTTCTTCATAGCCTTCGCCTCGGTCCCCTGGGGCTCCAGGTAATCCCCTCTCACCTTTGCTTTTCCAAGGGTCTCTAAATGAGGGCTTGAGCTTTGGTGTAGCTCCCTTTACAGGGAAGATCTGTTCCAGGAAAGGTCTCCTGGTCTGGACCGATGGCACGGCAGGCAGAGCAGGAAACCCCGCAGCTCCTGTGGCTCCCTCATCTGATTTGCCTGCAGGCAGCAGCAAGGATCATTCCCAAGTGTCATCCCCTGGCTCCGTGACTCGGTGAGGTTGTGTTCCCCCAAAGGCCAGGGGCCGCTTTGTTTTGCAGCTCACGAAAGTCCAGCTCGGTGGTGCTGGGTTTGGTTTTTGTGTGTAATGAAGGCACTAAAAAATTCCCCTCCTTCACTGGCACAGCCCTGGAGTGGGAGCAGATTCCCCTTATCCCGCAGTTATCCCGCTCCTGCCCTGGATCCCTGCGGTGCCGTGTGTTCTCCAAGCTCACAGCACTGCTGGCTCTAAACAAGAAAAACAATCCCTGTTCCTTCTCTTCTCCATCCTTGATGTTCCCAGGCCCTGCATCTCCCTGGCTATTCCCTGTGGGAGTCTTCATCTCCATCCCACCTTATCCCGATCAAATAAGGGTCTGAGACGTGTTTAGCAGCAAACGCGTTCTTGTGAAGAAAGCCAAGAGCAAAGAGCATCCAGATGCAGAGAAGTCTTTAGAAAAGCGTTCCAGACGTGCAAATGAGGGATGTGTCTTCCTGCATCTCCTGTTGTTTTTCTCTGTCGCGTTTTGGAAGGGTTTCTCTCAGTGATTTTCTGCAGTCCAGGTGCGTCCCTTCTTTTGTCCAAATCCAGTGCCAGAGGATCGAACAACTGACGAGTGGGGCCTGGGATGAAAACGGTTCTCCTAAAATGAGGGAAACAATGCTAGAAGAGAAATGAGCATCCTTTTAACGCCTGGAATAAAAATGCTGGAAAAGGGCACTTTTTATTTGATATGGTGTCATTCTCCTTTTTTTTTCCATAGCTAAAACTCCACGGTGAGCAATCAGAGCAGAAATAGGAAATGCAGGAGTCTTGGATTCCACAGTGGGATTAACTTCCCTTTTCTGCTCTCTTTCAGGACAGGAAAAACCACTGAACTCGCCCCATCTTTGGGACCAAGAGCTTTGGTGCTGGAGTAGGCAAAGCCAGCTAGGGCCCCCCTTGTCCTGCCCATGGTGTGGGTCAGGGACAGGCTCCTCTTCTCCTCTGTGCTGGGATGAACTGCCTAGGGAATGCTGTTTCTGACAGCCCGGTCCTAGCCCCGGCTACTGGAAATGGGCGGAGGTGAAGAGGCAAGTGCCAGAGTTGCTTGGGGATGATGGAATTGTGGTGTTTGGCTGCGCCCAGAGGGGCAGGTTGGGCATTTTTGTGTGTCTGAGGACCGGTTTGGGTGCTGGGGAGCCCGGGGAGCCGAGCTCTCAGTGCATTCCCAGCTCACCCGGGGGTGGGAGCTGGTGCAGGGCTCTGGTCGGGCTCGGGGCAGGCCCTGGCCCCGGCACAGACACGCTGGGGTGGTTTGGGGCCGCTTGGGGAGCCGTGGGAGGAAAATGAGGGATGGTGCTGGGCGGAGCGGTCAGCCTGTGCTCGTGTCAGCGCAGCCGTGCAGGGCACTGGGATCTGGGTAAAGCACCGGCTCTCCTGGTGTTCTGGGATGCAAGGTCTGTATTTATCCATACATATTTATCCCTACATATTTATCACTATATTTATCCATGGATTATCCATATATGTTTATCCATATACATTTATCCATATGTTTATCCACGTATTTACCCATGTATTTATCCCTATATTTACCCATGTATTTACCCCTGTATTTTATGAACACTCAAGTGCCATATCCATGTATTTTATGAGCACTTCCAGGGTTGGTGACTCCACCACTGCCCTGGGCAGCTGTTCCAGCGCTGGACAACCCTTCCCATGCTGGGCCAGGAGATGGATTCTGGAAATGCAGACTCTGAGGAGCTGGGGATTAAGGCAGCATTGGATTCCTTTATTCTCCCAGAAGGATAAAGGAGATTTATCCCCAGACGAACCAGAGGTGATCACACTGAGGTCATTAGTGGGATTTCTTCCTTACTCCCACAAATACCCACTGGGGTGACAGAGTTCCCTACAAGGGCAGTGTTGGTAGGAGCTGCTGGAATGTTTTGCTGTTTATTGGGATCCTCAGGATGTTTGGTGTCTCTCAGAGCTGTTCCAGGCTCTCCACAGACCCAAACGCTCCTCACACTTCTCCTCAGAGTAGAGAGGTTTCCCAGAGTGCTGGTTTTTAATTTCAGACGCTGGGATAATGGCACGGCTTCAGGAGGCAGGAGACTCATTGTGCTGTGCCTCAGTCCAGGCAGAGACAACCCCCAGCTAATAAAAACCTCTTTAAAGCACAAAAAGTCCCATTAAACTGATATTATAAAGGATGCAAATTGAAGCAGGCCTCAATCAGAAAGCAGCAGAATTTAATTCCCCCCCTTACCCATTTGCATGATGATCTCCTTCCTAATTGCCCATCTATGCTTTTCCCACAGAGGTGCTGTCCCGAGGTTGGAGATGGTTCCAGCTTTATGGAGCTTTGATCTTTATCTGGTTTTACTTTTTACAGAGCACAGAACCCGAGAGTGGCAACTGCTTTCCTCTTGTTCCTCCTGTGGCAGTGAACTGCTCTTCCCAAGGACAGCTGCAGGAATTCTCAGGCAGCATAACGTATGGAATGCCAGGCACGCTACAGAATTCCAGTGGGAGCAGCAGGAACTTCTGTTCTTTACTGGCAGGGCTGTGCCATGAAGGGGAGCTCAGAGATATTGGTCAGCTCAGGGAATGAGCCTGGCTCATGGTAAGGAAATTCACTGTGCAGTTACTTCGGGCCCTTCTCCTTCTCCTTCTCCTTCTCCTTCTCCTTCTCCTTCTCCTTCTCCTTCTCTCCTTCTCCTTCTCTCCTTCTCCTTCTCTCCTTCTCCTTCTCCTTCTCTCCTTCTCCTTCTCTCCTTCTCCTTCTCCTTCTCCTTCTCCTTCTCCTTCTCCTTCTCCTTCTCCTTCTCCTTCTCCTTCTCCTTCTCCTTCTCCTTCTCCTTCTCCTTCTCCTTCTCCTTCTCCTTCTCCTTCTCCCTCTCTTCCCAACACCAGTTCCAGACCTCAGTATAATCCATGTTCCCACAGCCTGACCTTGCAGTTTTCCCAGTTTAGCAGCCCCAGCCACACTTGCAGCCTCTCTGTCTGGACTTTGTCTTGCTGAAATCTCCCTTTGTTGATCCTTTGCTGCCTCACCTTTTATCCAGCAATAACGTGCAGTGGGTGGCAGCTTCTCAGAATTCCCTCCCTGTTCCACTGGAAACATTCCCAAGTGGAAGCAGCTGCACTGCCCATCAGCACTTGCCTGCTTTTAGGGGTGGTTGAGGCATGAAGGATGCAACAAATGGAGTTGGCTCCAAGGGGATGAAATGCTCCCCCTGAGGCTGCTCAGAGAGCTGGAGCTGAGGAATCCGGGTGGGAATCACTGCAGGAAAAAGGAAGGAAAAGAGAGCAGAGGAACAGGGATGCAATTCCAACCTCTCCAAGGACTGGGATGGGCACATTCACCATCACCATTTAATCTAGACACGATTTCTTCTTTGCCTCTGGCTGCCAGGAGCAGGATGAGCAGTTTAATGAGTTTAAATAGTGAATAGTTTAATTAGCTGGAAGAGACTGGATCAATAGCTGCTTAAACAAACAACTGGATCCCTGTTTCCAAGCTTGGATGTAGTTTTGGAAGGTTCCTGGCAGTTTGGCAGGGATTAGTGATGCTGAGAATGTGCTTTTTTGTGGGTTTGGGGCTTTTACTCCTGTTCACGTGGCTGCTCTTTTTCTTGTTGAGTGGAAAACAGGAGGGAAAGAGCAACGATGGAAGGAATTCCACTCTTGCTGCTTGAAGGGATGGATCAGGAAGGGAACAGGCTGCAGGGAATTTGGAGTGCAAACTGAGATCTCTCCGATATTTTCGGCTCAGTCAGTCCATCAGTGCTTGGTGGCTGTTTAGGCCACGTGCAAGGTGAATGATGGTGCACATGGCAGAGCTGCTGGTGGCTCCTTCCCCTGCCCGGCTGTCAGTCACCCTGTAGGGTGCTGGAGCAGCGTGCCAGAGGCCATGGATCCTATGGATCCCATGGATCCCAGGGGCGTGATCAGGAGCCTGGGCCTGCTGGCCACTCCTTGCTCTCTCTTACCCTGATTTTTCAGCTCTGCAGCGAATCCAGCTTGAGTTTTTCAACCCCCTAGAAACCCAGGGACCTTTCATGTCTGTTCTCAGATCTGGGATTTAAATCCAGCCCTTATCAAAGCACCCCGTGACCAGGCAGGCCCTGAAATCCCAGCAGGGATCTGATAAAGAGGGACCTGACATCCTAAAGAAACCCTTTGAAATCCTGCTGGGATTGATTTGTATCCATAATGGAGCCCCGAGCTCTCTGCCAGGGAGAGATGAAGCTGCTCCTTTTCTTTATTATCCTCAGGCCCTTCCCAGCTTTGAGGGAAATTCAGTCCCTCTTCAAGCCCCAAAATCATGGAAAAGCTCCTTTGTATCCTCTCCACAGCCCCTACGTGGATTAATCAACTTTTTATTTGATATGGTGTCATTCTCCTTTTTTTTCCATGGTTAAAACTCCACGGTGAGCAATCAGAGCAGAAATAGGAAATGCAGGAGTCTTGGATTCCACAGTGGGATTAACTTCCCTTTTCTGCTCTCTTTCAGGACAGGAAAAACCACTGAACTCGCCCCATCTTTGGGACCAAGAGCTTTGGTGTTGGAGTAGGCAAAGCCAGCTAGGGCCCCCCTTGTCCTGCCCATGGTGTGGGTCAGGGACAGGCTCCTCTTCTCCTCTGTGCTGGGATGAACTGCCTAGGGAATGCTGTTTCTGACAGCCCGGTCCTAGCCCCGGCTACTGGAAATGGGCGGAGGTGAAGAGGCAAGTGCCAGAGTTGCTTGGGGATGATGGAATTGTGGTGTTTGGCTGTGCCCAGAGGGGCAGGTTGGGCATTTCTGTGTGTCTGAGGACCGGTTTGGGTGCTGGGGAGCCCGGGGAGCCGAGCTCTCAGTGCATTCCCAGCTCTCCCAGGGGTGGGAGCTGGTGCAGGGCTGGGTGACAGCCTCTGGTTGGGCTCGGGGCAGGCCCTGGCCCCGGCACAGACACGCTGGGGTGGTTTGGGGACGCTTGGGGAGCCGTGGGTGGAAAATGAGGGATGGTGCTGGGCAGAGCGATCGGCCTGCGCTAGTGTCAGCGCAGCCGTGCAGGGCACTGGGATCTGGGTAAAGCACCGGCTCTCCTGGTGTTCTGGGATGCAAGGTCTGTATTTATCCATACATATTTATCCCTACATATTTATCCCTATATTTATCCATGGATTATCCATATATGTTTATCCATATACATTTATCCATATGTTTATCCACGTATTTACCCATGTATTTATCCCTATATTTACCCATGTATTTACCCCTGTATTTTATGAACACTCAAGTGCCATATCCATGTATTTTATGAGCACTTCCAGGGTTGGTGACTCCACCACTGCCCTGGGCAGCTGTTCCAGCGCTGGACAACCCTTCCCATGCTGGGCCAGGAGATGGATTCTGGAAATGCAGACTCTGAGGAGCTGGGGATTAAGGCAGCATTGGATTCCTTTATTCTCCCAGAAGGATAAAGGAGATTTATCCCCAGACGAACCAGAGGTGATCACACTGAGGTCATTAGTGGGATTTCTTCCTTACTCCCACAAATACCCACTGGGGTGACAGAGTTCCCTACAAGGGCAGTGTTGGTAGGAGCTGCTGGAATGTTTTGCTGTTTATTGGGATTCACAGGATGTTTGGTGTCTCTCAGAGCTGTTCCAGGCTCTCCACAGACCCAAACGCTCCTCACACTTCTCCTCAGAGTAGAGAGGTTTCCCAGAGTGCTGGTTTTTAATTTCAGATGCTGGGATAACGACACGGCTTCAGGAGGCAGGAGACTCATTGTGCTGTGCCTCAGTCCAGGCAGAGACAACCCCCAGCTAATAAAAACCTCTTTAAAGCACAAAAAGTCCCATTAAACTGATATTATAAAGGATGCAAATTGAAGCAGGCCTCAATCAGAAAGCAGCAGAATTTAATTCCCCCCCCTTGTCCATTTGCATGATGATCTCCTTCCTAATTGCCCATCTATGCTTTTCCCACAGAAGTGCTGTCCCGAGGTTGGAGATGGTTCCAGCTTTATGGAGCTTTGATCTTTATCTGGTTTTACTTTTTACAGAGCACAGAACCCGAGAGTGGCAACTGCTTTCCTCTTGTTCCTCCTGTGGCAGTGAACTGCTCTTCCCAAGGACAGCTGCAGGAATTCTCAGGCAGCATAACGTATGGAATGCCAGGCACGCTACAGAATTCCAGTGGGAGCAGCAGGAACTTCTGTTCTTTACTGGCAGGGCTGTGCCATGAAGGGGAGCTCAGAGATATTGGTCAGCTCAGGGAATGAGCCTGGCTCATGGTAAGGAAATTCACTGTGCAGTTACTTCGGGCCCTTCTCCTTCTCCTTCTCCTTCTCCTTCTCCTTCTCTCCTTCTCCTTCTCCTTCTCTCCTTCTCCTTCTTCTCCTTCTCCTTCTCCTTCTCCTTCTCCTTCTCCTTCTCCTTCTCCTTCTCCTTCTCCTTCTCCTTCTCCTTCTCCTTCTCCTTCTCCTTCTCCTTCTCCTTCTCCTTCTCCTTCTCCTTCTCCTTCTCCTTCTCCTTCTCCTTCTCCTTCTCCTTCTCCTTCTCCTTCTCCTTCTCCTTCTCCTTCTCCTTCTCCTTCTCCCTCTCTTCCCAACACCAGTTCCAGACCTCAGTATAATCCATGTTCCCACAGCCTGACCTTGCAGTTTTCCCAGTTTAGCAGCCCCAGCCACACTTGCAGCCTCTCTGTCTGGACTTTGTCTTGCTGAAATCTCCCTTTGTTGATCCTTTGCTGCCTCACCTTTTATCCAGCAATAACGTGCAGTGGGTGGCAGCTTCTCAGAATTCCCTCCCTGTTCCACTGGAAACATTCCCAAGTGGAAGCAGCTGCACTGCCCATCAGCACTTGCCTGCTTTTAGGGGTGGTTGAGGCATGAAGGATGCAACAAATGGAGTTGGCTCCAAGGGGATGAAATGCTCCCCCTGAGGCTGCTCAGAGAGCTGGAGCTGAGGAATCCGGGTGGGAATCACTGCAGGAAAAAGGAAGGAAAAGAGAGCAGAGGAACAGGGATGCAATTCCAACCTCTCCAAGGACTGGGATGGGCACATTCACCATCACCATTTAATCTAGACACGATTTCTTCTTTGCCTCTGGCTGCCAGGAGCAGGATGAGCAGTTTAATGAGTTTAAATAGTGAATAGTTTAATTAGCTGGAAGAGACTGGATCAATAGCTGCTTAAACAAACAACTGGATCCCTGTTTCCAAGCTTGGATGTAGTTTTGGAAGGTTCCTGGCAGTTTGGCAGGGATTAGTGATGCTGAGAATGTGCTTTTTTGTGGGTTTGGGGCTTTTACTCCTGTTCACGTGGCTGCTCTTTTTCTTGTTGAGTGGAAAACAGGAGGGAAAGAGCAACGATGGAAGGAATTCCACTCTTGCTGCTTGAAGGGATGGATCAGGAAGGGAACAGGCTGCAGGGAATTTGGAGTGCAAACTGAGATCTCTCCGATATTTTCGGCTCAGTCAGTCCATCAGTGCTTGGTGGCTGTTTAGGCCACGTGCAAGGTGAATGATGGTGCACATGGCAGAGCTGCTGGTGGCTCCTTCCCCTGCCCGGCTGTCAGTCACCCTGTAGGGTGCTGGAGCAGCGTGCCAGAGGCCATGGATCCTATGGATCCCATGGATCCCAGGGGCGTGATCAGGAGCCTGGGCCTGCTGGCCACTCCTTGCTCTCTCTTACCCTGATTTTTCAGCTCTGCAGCGAATCCAGCTTGAGTTTTTCAACCCCCTAGAAACCCAGGGACCTTTCATGTCTGTTCTCAGATCTGGGATTTAAATCCAGCCCTTATCAAAGCACCCCGTGACCAGGCAGGCCCTGAAATCCCAGCAGGGATCTGATAAAGAGGGACCTGACATCCTAAAGAAACCCTTTGAAATCCTGCTGGGATTGATTTGTATCCATAATGGAGCCCCGAGCTCTCTGCCAGGGAGAGATGAAGCTGCTCCTTTTCTTTATTATCCTCAGGCCCTTCCCAGCTTTGAGGGAAATTCAGTCCCTCTTCAAGCCCCAAAATCATGGAAAAGCTCCTTTGTATCCTCTCCACAGCCCCTACGTGGATTAATCAACTTTTTATTTGATATGGTGTCATTCTCCTTTTTTTTCCATGGTTAAAACTCCACGGTGAGCAATCAGAGCAGAAATAGGAAATGCAGGAGTCTTGGATTCCACAGTGGGATTAACTTCCCTTTTCTGCTCTCTTTCAGGACAGGAAAAACCACTGAACTCGCCCCATCTTTGGGACCAAGAGCTTTGGTGTTGGAGTAGGCAAAGCCAGCTAGGGCCCCCCTTGTCCTGCCCATGGTGTGGGTCAGGGACAGGCTCCTCTTCTCCTCTGTGCTGGGATGAACTGCCTAGGGAATGCTGTTTCTGACAGCCCGGTCCTAGCCCCGGCTACTGGAAATGGGCGGAGGTGAAGAGGCAAGTGCCAGAGTTGCTTGGGGATGATGGAATTGTGGTGTTTGGCTGCGCCCAGAGGGGCAGGTTGGGCATTTCTGTGTGTCTGAGGACCGGTTTGGGTGCTGGGGAGCCCGGGGAGCCGAGCTCTCAGTGCATTCCCAGCTCTCCCAGGGGTGGGAGCTGGTGCAGGGCTGGGTGACAGCCTCTGGTTGGGCTCGGGGCAGGCCCTGGCCCCGGCACAGACACGCTGGGGTGGTTTGGGGACGCTTGGGGAGCCGTGGGTGGAAAATGAGGGATGGTGCTGGGCAGAGCGATCGGCCTGCGCTAGTGTCAGCGCAGCCGTGCAGGGCACTGGGATCTGGGTAAAGCACCGGCTCTCCTGGTGTTCTGGGATGCAAGGTCTGTATTTATCCATACATATTTATCCCTACATATTTATCCCTATATTTATCCATGGATTATCCATATATGTTTATCCATATACATTTATCCATATGTTTATCCACGTATTTACCCATGTATTTATCCCTATATTTACCCATGTATTTACCCCTGTATTTTATGAACACTCAAGTGCCATATCCATGTATTTTATGAGCACTTCCAGGGTTGGTGACTCCACCACTGCCCTGGGCAGCTGTTCCAGCGCTGGACAACCCTTCCCATGCTGGGCCAGGAGATGGATTCTGGAAATGCAGACTCTGAGGAGCTGGGGATTAAGGCAGCATTGGATTCCTTTATTCTCCCAGAAGGATAAAGGAGATTTATCCCCAGACGAACCAGAGGTGATCACACTGAGGTCATTAGTGGGATTTCTTCCTTACTCCCACAAATACCCACTGGGGTGACAGAGTTCCCTACAAGGGCAGTGTTGGTAGGAGCTGCTGGAATGTTTTGCTGTTTATTGGGATTCACAGGATGTTTGGTGTCTCTCAGAGCTGTTCCAGGCTCTCCACAGACCCAAACGCTCCTCACACTTCTCCTCAGAGTAGAGAGGTTTCCCAGAGTGCTGGTTTTTAATTTCAGATGCTGGGATAACGACACGGCTTCAGGAGGCAGGAGACTCATTGTGCTGTGCCTCAGTCCAGGCAGAGACAACCCCCAGCTAATAAAAACCTCTTTAAAGCACAAAAAGTCCCATTAAACTGATATTATAAAGGATGCAAATTGAAGCAGGCCTCAATCAGAAAGCAGCAGAATTTAATTCCCCCCCCTTGTCCATTTGCATGATGATCTCCTTCCTAATTGCCCATCTATGCTTTTCCCACAGAAGTGCTGTCCCGAGGTTGGAGATGGTTCCAGCTTTATGGAGCTTTGATCTTTATCTGGTTTTACTTTTTACAGAGCACAGAACCCGAGAGTGGCAACTGCTTTCCTCTTGTTCCTCCTGTGGCAGTGAACTGCTCTTCCCAAGGACAGCTGCAGGAATTCTCAGGCAGCATAACGTATGGAATGCCAGGCACGCTACAGAATTCCAGTGGGAGCAGCAGGAACTTCTGTTCTTTACTGGCAGGGCTGTGCCATGAAGGGGAGCTCAGAGATATTGGTCAGCTCAGGGAATGAGCCTGGCTCATGGTAAGGAAATTCACTGTGCAGTTACTTCGGGCCCTTCTCCTTCTCCTTCTCCTTCTCCTTCTCCTTCTCCTTCTCCTTCTCCTTCTCTCCTTCTCCTTCTCCTTCTCTCCTTCTCCTTCTTCTCCTTCTCCTTCTCCTTCTCCTTCTCCTTCTCCTTCTCCTTCTCCTTCTCCTTCTCCTTCTCCTTCTCCTTCTCCTTCTCCTTCTCCTTCTCCTTCTCCTTCTCCTTCTCCTTCTCCTTCTCCTTCTCCTTCTCCTTCTCCTTCTCCTTCTCCTTCTCCTTCTCCCTCTCTTCCCAACACCAGTTCCAGACCTCAGTATAATCCATGTTCCCACAGCCTGACCTTGCAGTTTTCCCAGTTTAGCAGCCCCAGCCACACTTGCAGCCTCTCTGTCTGGACTTTGTCTTGCTGAAATCTCCCTTTGTTGATCCTTTGCTGCCTCACCTTTTATCCAGCAATAACGTGCAGTGGGTGGCAGCTTCTCAGAATTCCCTCCCTGTTCCACTGGAAACATTCCCAAGTGGAAGCAGCTGCACTGCCCATCAGCACTTGCCTGCTTTTAGGGGTGGTTGAGGCATGAAGGATGCAACAAATGGAGTTGGCTCCAAGGGGATGAAATGCTCCCCCTGAGGCTGCTCAGAGAGCTGGAGCTGAGGAATCCGGGTGGGAATCACTGCAGGAAAAAGGAAGGAAAAGAGAGCAGAGGAACAGGGATGCAATTCCAACCTCTCCAAGGACTGGGATGGGCACATTCACCATCACCATTTAATCTAGACACGATTTCTTCTTTGCCTCTGGCTGCCAGGAGCAGGATGAGCAGTTTAATGAGTTTAAATAGTGAATAGTTTAATTAGCTGGAAGAGACTGGATCAATAGCTGCTTAAACAAACAACTGGATCCCTGTTTCCAAGCTTGGATGTAGTTTTGGAAGGTTCCTGGCAGTTTGGCAGGGATTAGTGATGCTGAGAATGTGCTTTTTTGTGGGTTTGGGGCTTTTACTCCTGTTCACGTGGCTGCTCTTTTTCTTGTTGAGTGGAAAACAGGAGGGAAAGAGCAACGATGGAAGGAATTCCACTCTTGCTGCTTGAAGGGATGGATCAGGAAGGGAACAGGCTGCAGGGAATTTGGAGTGCAAACTGAGATCTCTCCGATATTTTCGGCTCAGTCAGTCCATCAGTGCTTGGTGGCTGTTTAGGCCACGTGCAAGGTGAATGATGGTGCACATGGCAGAGCTGCTGGTGGCTCCTTCCCCTGCCCGGCTGTCAGTCACCCTGTAGGGTGCTGGAGCAGCGTGCCAGAGGCCATGGATCCTATGGATCCCATGGATCCCAGGGGCGTGATCAGGAGCCTGGGCCTGCTGGCCACTCCTTGCTCTCTCTTACCCTGATTTTTCAGCTCTGCAGCGAATCCAGCTTGAGTTTTTCAACCCCCTAGAAACCCAGGGACCTTTCATGTCTGTTCTCAGATCTGGGATTTAAATCCAGCCCTTATCAAAGCACCCCGTGACCAGGCAGGCCCTGAAATCCCAGCAGGGATCTGATAAAGAGGGACCTGACATCCTAAAGAAACCCTTTGAAATCCTGCTGGGATTGATTTGTATCCATAATGGAGCCCCGAGCTCTCTGCCAGGGAGAGATGAAGCTGCTCCTTTTCTTTATTATCCTCAGGCCCTTCCCAGCTTTGAGGGAAATTCAGTCCCTCTTCAAGCCCCAAAATCATGGAAAAGCTCCTTTGTATCCTCTCCACAGCCCCTACGTGGATTAATCAACTTTTTATTTGATATGGTGTCATTCTCCTTTTTTTTCCATGGTTAAAACTCCACGGTGAGCAATCAGAGCAGAAATAGGAAATGCAGGAGTCTTGGATTCCACAGTGGGATTAACTTCCCTTTTCTGCTCTCTTTCAGGACAGGAAAAACCACTGAACTCGCCCCATCTTTGGGACCAAGAGCTTTGGTGTTGGAGTAGGCAAAGCCAGCTAGGGCCCCCCTTGTCCTGCCCATGGTGTGGGTCAGGGACAGGCTCCTCTTCTCCTCTGTGCTGGGATGAACTGCCTAGGGAATGCTGTTTCTGACAGCCCGGTCCTAGCCCCGGCTACTGGAAATGGGCGGAGGTGAAGAGGCAAGTGCCAGAGTTGCTTGGGGATGATGGAATTGTGGTGTTTGGCTGAGCCCAGAGGGGCAGGTTGGGCATTTCTGTGTGTCTGAGGACCGGTTTGGGTGCTGGGGAGCCCGGGGAGCCGAGCTCTCAGTGCATTCCCAGCTCTCCCAGGGGTGGGAGCTGGTGCAGGGCTGGGTGACAGCCTCTGGTTGGGCTCGGGGCAGGCCCTGGCCCCGGCACAGACACGCTGGGGTGGTTTGGGGACGCTTGGGGAGCCGTGGGTGGAAAATGAGGGATGGTGCTGGGCAGAGCGATCGGCCTGCGCTAGTGTCAGCGCAGCCGTGCAGGGCACTGGGATCTGGGTAAAGCACCGGCTCTCCTGGTGTTCTGGGATGCAAGGTCTGTATTTATCCATACATATTTATCCCTACATATTTATCCCTATATTTATCCATGGATTATCCATATATGTTTATCCATATACATTTATCCATATGTTTATCCACGTATTTACCCATGTATTTATCCCTATATTTACCCATGTATTTACCCCTGTATTTTATGAACACTCAAGTGCCATATCCATGTATTTTATGAGCACTTCCAGGGTTGGTGACTCCACCACTGCCCTGGGCAGCTGTTCCAGCGCTGGACAACCCTTCCCATGCTGGGCCAGGAGATGGATTCTGGAAATGCAGACTCTGAGGAGCTGGGGATTAAGGCAGCATTGGATTCCTTTATTCTCCCAGAAGGATAAAGGAGATTTATCCCCAGACGAACCAGAGGTGATCACACTGAGGTCATTAGTGGGATTTCTTCCTTACTCCCACAAATACCCACTGGGGTGACAGAGTTCCCTACAAGGGCAGTGTTGGTAGGAGCTGCTGGAATGTTTTGCTGTTTATTGGGATTCACAGGATGTTTGGTGTCTCTCAGAGCTGTTCCAGGCTCTCCACAGACCCAAACGCTCCTCACACTTCTCCTCAGAGTAGAGAGGTTTCCCAGAGTGCTGGTTTTTAATTTCAGATGCTGGGATAACGACACGGCTTCAGGAGGCAGGAGACTCATTGTGCTGTGCCTCAGTCCAGGCAGAGACAACCCCCAGCTAATAAAAACCTCTTTAAAGCACAAAAAGTCCCATTAAACTGATATTATAAAGGATGCAAATTGAAGCAGGCCTCAATCAGAAAGCAGCAGAATTTAATTCCCCCCCCTTGTCCATTTGCATGATGATCTCCTTCCTAATTGCCCATCTATGCTTTTCCCACAGAAGTGCTGTCCCGAGGTTGGAGATGGTTCCAGCTTTATGGAGCTTTGATCTTTATCTGGTTTTACTTTTTACAGAGCACAGAACCCGAGAGTGGCAACTGCTTTCCTCTTGTTCCTCCTGTGGCAGTGAACTGCTCTTCCCAAGGACAGCTGCAGGAATTCTCAGGCAGCATAACGTATGGAATGCCAGGCACGCTACAGAATTCCAGTGGGAGCAGCAGGAACTTCTGTTCTTTACTGGCAGGGCTGTGCCATGAAGGGGAGCTCAGAGATATTGGTCAGCTCAGGGAATGAGCCTGGCTCATGGTAAGGAAATTCACTGTGCAGTTACTTCGGGCCCTTCTCCTTCTCCTTCTCCTTCTCCTTCTCCTTCTCCTTCTCCTTCTCCTTCTCCTTCTCTCCTTCTCCTTCTCCTTCTCTCCTTCTCCTTCTCTCCTTCTCCTTCTTCTCCTTCTCCTTCTCCTTCTCCTTCTCCTTCTCCTTCTCCTTCTCCTTCTCCTTCTCCTTCTCCTTCTCCTTCTCCTTCTCCTTCTCCTTCTCCTTCTCCTTCTCCTTCTCCTTCTCCTTCTCCTTCTCCTTCTCCTTCTCCTTCTCCCTCTCTTCCCAACACCAGTTCCAGACCTCAGTATAATCCATGTTCCCACAGCCTGACCTTGCAGTTTTCCCAGTTTAGCAGCCCCAGCCACACTTGCAGCCTCTCTGTCTGGACTTTGTCTTGCTGAAATCTCCCTTTGTTGATCCTTTGCTGCCTCACCTTTTATCCAGCAATAACGTGCAGTGGGTGGCAGCTTCTCAGAATTCCCTCCCTGTTCCACTGGAAACATTCCCAAGTGGAAGCAGCTGCACTGCCCATCAGCACTTGCCTGCTTTTAGGGGTGGTTGAGGCATGAAGGATGCAACAAATGGAGTTGGCTCCAAGGGGATGAAATGCTCCCCCTGAGGCTGCTCAGAGAGCTGGAGCTGAGGAATCCGGGTGGGAATCACTGCAGGAAAAAGGAAGGAAAAGAGAGCAGAGGAACAGGGATGCAATTCCAACCTCTCCAAGGACTGGGATGGGCACATTCACCATCACCATTTAATCTAGACACGATTTCTTCTTTGCCTCTGGCTGCCAGGAGCAGGATGAGCAGTTTAATGAGTTTAAATAGTGAATAGTTTAATTAGCTGGAAGAGACTGGATCAATAGCTGCTTAAACAAACAACTGGATCCCTGTTTCCAAGCTTGGATGTAGTTTTGGAAGGTTCCTGGCAGTTTGGCAGGGATTAGTGATGCTGAGAATGTGCTTTTTTGTGGGTTTGGGGCTTTTACTCCTGTTCACGTGGCTGCTCTTTTTCTTGTTGAGTGGAAAACAGGAGGGAAAGAGCAACGATGGAAGGAATTCCACTCTTGCTGCTTGAAGGGATGGATCAGGAAGGGAACAGGCTGCAGGGAATTTGGAGTGCAAACTGAGATCTCTCCGATATTTTCGGCTCAGTCAGTCCATCAGTGCTTGGTGGCTGTTTAGGCCACGTGCAAGGTGAATGATGGTGCACATGGCAGAGCTGCTGGTGGCTCCTTCCCCTGCCCGGCTGTCAGTCACCCTGTAGGGTGCTGGAGCAGCGTGCCAGAGGCCATGGATCCTATGGATCCCATGGATCCCAGGGGCGTGATCAGGAGCCTGGGCCTGCTGGCCACTCCTTGCTCTCTCTTACCCTGATTTTTCAGCTCTGCAGCGAATCCAGCTTGAGTTTTTCAACCCCCTAGAAACCCAGGGACCTTTCATGTCTGTTCTCAGATCTGGGATTTAAATCCAGCCCTTATCAAAGCACCCCGTGACCAGGCAGGCCCTGAAATCCCAGCAGGGATCTGATAAAGAGGGACCTGACATCCTAAAGAAACCCTTTGAAATCCTGCTGGGATTGATTTGTATCCATAATGGAGCCCCGAGCTCTCTGCCAGGGAGAGATGAAGCTGCTCCTTTTCTTTATTATCCTCAGGCCCTTCCCAGCTTTGAGGGAAATTCAGTCCCTCTTCAAGCCCCAAAATCATGGAAAAGCTCCTTTGTATCCTCTCCACAGCCCCTACGTGGATTAATCAACTTTTTATTTGATATGGTGTCATTCTCCTTTTTTTTCCATGGTTAAAACTCCACGGTGAGCAATCAGAGCAGAAATAGGAAATGCAGGAGTCTTGGATTCCACAGTGGGATTAACTTCCCTTTTCTGCTCTCTTTCAGGACAGGAAAAACCACTGAACTCGCCCCATCTTTGGGACCAAGAGCTTTGGTGTTGGAGTAGGCAAAGCCAGCTAGGGCCCCCCTTGTCCTGCCCATGGTGTGGGTCAGGGACAGGCTCCTCTTCTCCTCTGTGCTGGGATGAACTGCCTAGGGAATGCTGTTTCTGACAGCCCGGTCCTAGCCCCGGCTACTGGAAATGGGCGGAGGTGAAGAGGCAAGTGCCAGAGTTGCTTGGGGATGATGGAATTGTGGTGTTTGGCTGAGCCCAGAGGGGCAGGTTGGGCATTTCTGTGTGTCTGAGGACCGGTTTGGGTGCTGGGGAGCCCGGGGAGCCGAGCTCTCAGTGCATTCCCAGCTCTCCCAGGGGTGGGAGCTGGTGCAGGGCTGGGTGACAGCCTCTGGTTGGGCTCGGGGCAGGCCCTGGCCCCGGCACAGACACGCTGGGGTGGTTTGGGGACGCTTGGGGAGCCGTGGGTGGAAAATGAGGGATGGTGCTGGGCAGAGCGATCGGCCTGCGCTAGTGTCAGCGCAGCCGTGCAGGGCACTGGGATCTGGGTAAAGCACCGGCTCTCCTGGTGTTCTGGGATGCAAGGTCTGTATTTATCCATACATATTTATCCCTACATATTTATCCCTATATTTATCCATGGATTATCCATATATGTTTATCCATATACATTTATCCATATGTTTATCCACGTATTTACCCATGTATTTATCCCTATATTTACCCATGTATTTACCCCTGTATTTTATGAACACTCAAGTGCCATATCCATGTATTTTATGAGCACTTCCAGGGTTGGTGACTCCACCACTGCCCTGGGCAGCTGTTCCAGCGCTGGACAACCCTTCCCATGCTGGGCCAGGAGATGGATTCTGGAAATGCAGACTCTGAGGAGCTGGGGATTAAGGCAGCATTGGATTCCTTTATTCTCCCAGAAGGATAAAGGAGATTTATCCCCAGACGAACCAGAGGTGATCACACTGAGGTCATTAGTGGGATTTCTTCCTTACTCCCACAAATACCCACTGGGGTGACAGAGTTCCCTACAAGGGCAGTGTTGGTAGGAGCTGCTGGAATGTTTTGCTGTTTATTGGGATTCACAGGATGTTTGGTGTCTCTCAGAGCTGTTCCAGGCTCTCCACAGACCCAAACGCTCCTCACACTTCTCCTCAGAGTAGAGAGGTTTCCCAGAGTGCTGGTTTTTAATTTCAGATGCTGGGATAACGACACGGCTTCAGGAGGCAGGAGACTCATTGTGCTGTGCCTCAGTCCAGGCAGAGACAACCCCCAGCTAATAAAAACCTCTTTAAAGCACAAAAAGTCCCATTAAACTGATATTATAAAGGATGCAAATTGAAGCAGGCCTCAATCAGAAAGCAGCAGAATTTAATTCCCCCCCCTTGTCCATTTGCATGATGATCTCCTTCCTAATTGCCCATCTATGCTTTTCCCACAGAAGTGCTGTCCCGAGGTTGGAGATGGTTCCAGCTTTATGGAGCTTTGATCTTTATCTGGTTTTACTTTTTACAGAGCACAGAACCCGAGAGTGGCAACTGCTTTCCTCTTGTTCCTCCTGTGGCAGTGAACTGCTCTTCCCAAGGACAGCTGCAGGAATTCTCAGGCAGCATAACGTATGGAATGCCAGGCACGCTACAGAATTCCAGTGGGAGCAGCAGGAACTTCTGTTCTTTACTGGCAGGGCTGTGCCATGAAGGGGAGCTCAGAGATATTGGTCAGCTCAGGGAATGAGCCTGGCTCATGGTAAGGAAATTCACTGTGCAGTTACTTCGGGCCCTTCTCCTTCTCCTTCTCCTTCTCCTTCTCCTTCTCCTTCTCCTTCTCCTTCTCTCCTTCTCCTTCTCCTTCTCTCCTTCTCCTTCTTCTCCTTCTCCTTCTCCTTCTCCTTCTCCTTCTCCTTCTCCTTCTCCTTCTCCTTCTCCTTCTCCTTCTCCTTCTCCTTCTCCTTCTCCTTCTCCTTCTCCTTCTCCTTCTCCTTCTCCTTCTCCTTCTCCTTCTCCTTCTCCCTCTCTTCCCAACACCAGTTCCAGACCTCAGTATAATCCATGTTCCCACAGCCTGACCTTGCAGTTTTCCCAGTTTAGCAGCCCCAGCCACACTTGCAGCCTCTCTGTCTGGACTTTGTCTTGCTGAAATCTCCCTTTGTTGATCCTTTGCTGCCTCACCTTTTATCCAGCAATAACGTGCAGTGGGTGGCAGCTTCTCAGAATTCCCTCCCTGTTCCACTGGAAACATTCCCAAGTGGAAGCAGCTGCACTGCCCATCAGCACTTGCCTGCTTTTAGGGGTGGTTGAGGCATGAAGGATGCAACAAATGGAGTTGGCTCCAAGGGGATGAAATGCTCCCCCTGAGGCTGCTCAGAGAGCTGGAGCTGAGGAATCCGGGTGGGAATCACTGCAGGAAAAAGGAAGGAAAAGAGAGCAGAGGAACAGGGATGCAATTCCAACCTCTCCAAGGACTGGGATGGGCACATTCACCATCACCATTTAATCTAGACACGATTTCTTCTTTGCCTCTGGCTGCCAGGAGCAGGATGAGCAGTTTAATGAGTTTAAATAGTGAATAGTTTAATTAGCTGGAAGAGACTGGATCAATAGCTGCTTAAACAAACAACTGGATCCCTGTTTCCAAGCTTGGATGTAGTTTTGGAAGGTTCCTGGCAGTTTGGCAGGGATTAGTGATGCTGAGAATGTGCTTTTTTGTGGGTTTGGGGCTTTTACTCCTGTTCACGTGGCTGCTCTTTTTCTTGTTGAGTGGAAAACAGGAGGGAAAGAGCAACGATGGAAGGAATTCCACTCTTGCTGCTTGAAGGGATGGATCAGGAAGGGAACAGGCTGCAGGGAATTTGGAGTGCAAACTGAGATCTCTCCGATATTTTCGGCTCAGTCAGTCCATCAGTGCTTGGTGGCTGTTTAGGCCACGTGCAAGGTGAATGATGGTGCACATGGCAGAGCTGCTGGTGGCTCCTTCCCCTGCCCGGCTGTCAGTCACCCTGTAGGGTGCTGGAGCAGCGTGCCAGAGGCCATGGATCCTATGGATCCCATGGATCCCAGGGGCGTGATCAGGAGCCTGGGCCTGCTGGCCACTCCTTGCTCTCTCTTACCCTGATTTTTCAGCTCTGCAGCGAATCCAGCTTGAGTTTTTCAACCCCCTAGAAACCCAGGGACCTTTCATGTCTGTTCTCAGATCTGGGATTTAAATCCAGCCCTTATCAAAGCACCCCGTGACCAGGCAGGCCCTGAAATCCCAGCAGGGATCTGATAAAGAGGGACCTGACATCCTAAAGAAACCCTTTGAAATCCTGCTGGGATTGATTTGTATCCATAATGGAGCCCCGAGCTCTCTGCCAGGGAGAGATGAAGCTGCTCCTTTTCTTTATTATCCTCAGGCCCTTCCCAGCTTTGAGGGAAATTCAGTCCCTCTTCAAGCCCCAAAATCATGGAAAAGCTCCTTTGTATCCTCTCCACAGCCCCTACGTGGATTAATCAACTTTTTATTTGATATGGTGTCATTCTCCTTTTTTTTCCATGGTTAAAACTCCACGGTGAGCAATCAGAGCAGAAATAGGAAATGCAGGAGTCTTGGATTCCACAGTGGGATTAACTTCCCTTTTCTGCTCTCTTTCAGGACAGGAAAAACCACTGAACTCGCCCCATCTTTGGGACCAAGAGCTTTGGTGTTGGAGTAGGCAAAGCCAGCTAGGGCCCCCCTTGTCCTGCCCATGGTGTGGGTCAGGGACAGGCTCCTCTTCTCCTCTGTGCTGGGATGAACTGCCTAGGGAATGCTGTTTCTGACAGCCCGGTCCTAGCCCCGGCTACTGGAAATGGGCGGAGGTGAAGAGGCAAGTGCCAGAGTTGCTTGGGGATGATGGAATTGTGGTGTTTGGCTGCGCCCAGAGGGGCAGGTTGGGCATTTCTGTGTGTCTGAGGACCGGTTTGGGTGCTGGGGAGCCCGGGGAGCCGAGCTCTCAGTGCATTCCCAGCTCTCCCAGGGGTGGGAGCTGGTGCAGGGCTGGGTGACAGCCTCTGGTTGGGCTCGGGGCAGGCCCTGGCCCCGGCACAGACACGCTGGGGTGGTTTGGGGACGCTTGGGGAGCCGTGGGTGGAAAATGAGGGATGGTGCTGGGCAGAGCGATCGGCCTGCGCTAGTGTCAGCGCAGCCGTGCAGGGCACTGGGATCTGGGTAAAGCACCGGCTCTCCTGGTGTTCTGGGATGCAAGGTCTGTATTTATCCATACATATTTATCCCTACATATTTATCCCTATATTTATCCATGGATTATCCATATATGTTTATCCATATACATTTATCCATATGTTTATCCACGTATTTACCCATGTATTTATCCCTATATTTACCCATGTATTTACCCCTGTATTTTATGAACACTCAAGTGCCATATCCATGTATTTTATGAGCACTTCCAGGGTTGGTGACTCCACCACTGCCCTGGGCAGCTGTTCCAGCGCTGGACAACCCTTCCCATGCTGGGCCAGGAGATGGATTCTGGAAATGCAGACTCTGAGGAGCTGGGGATTAAGGCAGCATTGGATTCCTTTATTCTCCCAGAAGGATAAAGGAGATTTATCCCCAGACGAACCAGAGGTGATCACACTGAGGTCATTAGTGGGATTTCTTCCTTACTCCCACAAATACCCACTGGGGTGACAGAGTTCCCTACAAGGGCAGTGTTGGTAGGAGCTGCTGGAATGTTTTGCTGTTTATTGGGATTCACAGGATGTTTGGTGTCTCTCAGAGCTGTTCCAGGCTCTCCACAGACCCAAACGCTCCTCACACTTCTCCTCAGAGTAGAGAGGTTTCCCAGAGTGCTGGTTTTTAATTTCAGATGCTGGGATAACGACACGGCTTCAGGAGGCAGGAGACTCATTGTGCTGTGCCTCAGTCCAGGCAGAGACAACCCCCAGCTAATAAAAACCTCTTTAAAGCACAAAAAGTCCCATTAAACTGATATTATAAAGGATGCAAATTGAAGCAGGCCTCAATCAGAAAGCAGCAGAATTTAATTCCCCCCCCTTGTCCATTTGCATGATGATCTCCTTCCTAATTGCCCATCTATGCTTTTCCCACAGAAGTGCTGTCCCGAGGTTGGAGATGGTTCCAGCTTTATGGAGCTTTGATCTTTATCTGGTTTTACTTTTTACAGAGCACAGAACCCGAGAGTGGCAACTGCTTTCCTCTTGTTCCTCCTGTGGCAGTGAACTGCTCTTCCCAAGGACAGCTGCAGGAATTCTCAGGCAGCATAACGTATGGAATGCCAGGCACGCTACAGAATTCCAGTGGGAGCAGCAGGAACTTCTGTTCTTTACTGGCAGGGCTGTGCCATGAAGGGGAGCTCAGAGATATTGGTCAGCTCAGGGAATGAGCCTGGCTCATGGTAAGGAAATTCACTGTGCAGTTACTTCGGGCCCTTCTCCTTCTCCTTCTCCTTCTCCTTCTCCTTCTCCTTCTCCTTCTCCTTCTCCTTCTCCTTCTCCTTCTCCTTCTCCTTCTCCTTCTCCTTCTCTCCTTCTCCTTCTCCTTCTCTCCTTCTCCTTCTTCTCCTTCTCCTTCTCCTTCTCCTTCTCCTTCTCCTTCTCCTTCTCCTTCTCCTTCTCCTTCTCCTTCTCCTTCTCCTTCTCCTTCTCCTTCTCCTTCTCCTTCTCCTTCTCCTTCTCCTTCTCCTTCTCCTTCTCCTTCTCCTTCTCCCTCTCTTCCCAACACCAGTTCCAGACCTCAGTATAATCCATGTTCCCACAGCCTGACCTTGCAGTTTTCCCAGTTTAGCAGCCCCAGCCACACTTGCAGCCTCTCTGTCTGGACTTTGTCTTGCTGAAATCTCCCTTTGTTGATCCTTTGCTGCCTCACCTTTTATCCAGCAATAACGTGCAGTGGGTGGCAGCTTCTCAGAATTCCCTCCCTGTTCCACTGGAAACATTCCCAAGTGGAAGCAGCTGCACTGCCCATCAGCACTTGCCTGCTTTTAGGGGTGGTTGAGGCATGAAGGATGCAACAAATGGAGTTGGCTCCAAGGGGATGAAATGCTCCCCCTGAGGCTGCTCAGAGAGCTGGAGCTGAGGAATCCGGGTGGGAATCACTGCAGGAAAAAGGAAGGAAAAGAGAGCAGAGGAACAGGGATGCAATTCCAACCTCTCCAAGGACTGGGATGGGCACATTCACCATCACCATTTAATCTAGACACGATTTCTTCTTTGCCTCTGGCTGCCAGGAGCAGGATGAGCAGTTTAATGAGTTTAAATAGTGAATAGTTTAATTAGCTGGAAGAGACTGGATCAATAGCTGCTTAAACAAACAACTGGATCCCTGTTTCCAAGCTTGGATGTAGTTTTGGAAGGTTCCTGGCAATTTGGCAGGGATTAGTGATGCTGAGAATGTGCTTTTTTGTGGGTTTGGGGCTTTTACTCCTGTTCAAGTGGCTGCTTTTGCTTGTTGAGTGGCAAACAGGAGGGAAAGAGCAACCACGGAAGGAATTCCACTCTTGCTGCTTGAAGGGATGGATCAGGAAGGGAACAGGCTGCAGGGAATTTGGAGTGCAAACTGAGATCTCTCTGATATTTTCGGCTCAGTCAGTCCATCAGTGCTTGGTAGCTGTTTAGGCCATGTGCAAGGTGAATGATGGTGCACATGGCAGAGCTGCTGGTGGCTCCTTCCCCTGCCCTGCTGTCAGTCACCCTGCAGGGTGCTGGAGCAGCGTGCCAGAGGCCGTGGATCCTATGGATCCCATGGATCCCAGGGGCGTGATCAGGAGCCTGGGCCTGCTGGCCACTCCTTGCTCTCTCTTATCCTGATTTTTCAGCTCTGCAGCGAATCCAGCTTGAGTTTTTCAACCCCCTAGAAACCCAGGGACCTTTCATGTCTGTTCTCAGATCTGGGATTTAAATCCAGCCCTTATCAAAGCACCCCGTGACCAGGCAGGCCCTGAATCCCAGCAGGGATCTGATAAAGAGGGACCTGACATCCTAAAGAAACCCTTTGAAATCCTGCTGGGATTGATTTGTATCCATAATGGAGCCCCGAGCTCTCTGCCAGGGAGAGATGAAGCTGCTCCTTTTCTTTATTATCCTCAGGCCCTTCCCAGCTTTGAGGGAAATTCAGTCCCTCTTCAAGCCCCAAAATCATGGAAAAGCTCCTTTGTATCCTCTCCACAGCCCCTACGTGGATTAATCAACTTTTTATTTGATATGGTGTCATTCTCCTTTTTTTTCCATGGTTAAAACTCCACGGTGAGCAATCAGAGCAGAAATAGGAAATGCAGGAGTCTTGGATTCCACAGTGGGATTAACTTCCCTTTTCTGCTCTCTTTCAGGACAGGAAAAACCACTGAACTCGCCCCATCTTTGGGACCAAGAGCTTTGGTGCTGGAGTAGGCAAAGCCAGCTAGGGCCCCCCTTGTCCTGCCCATGGTGTGGGTCAGGGACAGGCTCCTCTTCTCCTCTGTGCTGGGATGAACTGCCTAGGGAATGCTATTTCTGACAGCCCGGTCCTAGCCCCGGCTACTGGAAATGGGCGGAGGTGAAGAGGCAAGTGCCAGAGTTGCTTGGGGATGATGGAATTGTGGTGTTTGGCTGCGCCCAGAGGGGCAGGTTGGGCATTTCTGTGTGTCTGAGGACCGGTTTGGGTGCTGGGGAGCCCGGGGAGCCGAGCTCTCAGTGCATTCCCAGCTCACCCGGGGGTGGGAGCTGGTGCAGGGCTGGGTGACAGCCTCTGGTCGGGCTCGGGGCAGGCCCTGGCCCCGGCACAGACACGCTGGGGTGGTTTGGGGCCGCTTGGGGAGCAATGGGAAGAAAATGAGGGATGGTGCTGGGCGGAGCAATCGGCCTGTGCTCGTGTCAGCGCAGCCGTGCAGGGCACTGGGATCTGGGTAAAACACCGGCTCTCCTGGTGTTCAGGGATGCAAGGTCTGAGGGACTGGATTTACTTGGGGTTTTCCAGGACAGCAGGAAGAAGAGGAAATGTGGTGCCAGAGGTGCATCCCATCAGGTTGCATTTCCCTCTTTCCCATTTCCATTTCCTCAGTGCAGGTGTCCCCTGCAGCCCATGAGCACGGGGCCGGTGACAGCTCCCTGTCAGTAGAGGGATTCCTTATGGAACAAGGGCATATGATACCCCTGGAAAGACTGGACACTGCAGGGTTGCTGAGGAAAAGCTCCTGAACAGGCCCCTGACTGCAGGCAGCCCTGAGAGTCCTTGGCAAGGTATACAGCTGCCCGGCTCCCCCTCTGATTAGAGTCCATCTAGAGGGACTGGGCATGAATCTTTTCAAAAGTAGATATAAGTTGGCATAGTTGAACAATAAAGGGAGAAGGATACTTAATCGTATCGGTGTACGGGTCGTTTATGCGGCCAGCTCTCCGGACTCGGTCCTAACACCTGTCCTCCTCCTGTGCCCCTTTTGTTGGACAAGTCTCAAATGGCAACACACATTCCCAAAGCCTGTCTGCTTCCTTAAATCCATGGACCAGCTAGTGCTGTCACTGAACAGCTGAAATGAGCTTTCAGAGCCTATAAACTAGCAGGAGTGACAAACAAATGGATTTGAATCTGGAAATGGGTGAGGTCCACCCACCCACTGCTGCTGATGCAGAGACTGGGGCTCAGGGCATCTGTGCAGCCCTTCCCTTTGGCACTGATCCTGCACTGGAATGTTGTGTTGCTGCCAAACTGGGCCTCAAACCAGAAGAAGGTAAGCCCTGACCATTTGCCCCTGACCCTGGCACACCCACAGTGTGTTATCTGGAGCGTGTGCCTCAGCTGGTGTCACTTGAGTTTCACCAGAGTTGCAAGTTGGCTCCTGCTCTGGGCGATTGCGAGTGACCATCGCATCAGTTCTGCACTAAACACCGTTTAGCCAGACCCAGAGATTTGGCCACATAGTGACTTCTGAACAGAAAATGAGAATGCAGGAAAAGTGCCAGGACCACGGCCGGGCCCGGGTACAGCACGGTCTTTGTGGGTCACTGTCACTCCACTCTTACAGTCTCTCCTCATCTTTCTTGTGGGCTCCCTTCAGGTACAGGAGCCATTGCTCACTGGTGTTTTTGACTATTCTCTGTCAAGGAAAGGAGTTGAATTTTCTTATCAAATCTAATATATCCCATCTGGAGCACTAACTGAATTAGATAATTGGATAATTAGTTAATTAGCCAATTTTTCGGCGCGCACACACACCACCCACACCTATCACTCATCCTAAGCTCTACCCCCCATTCATCGCAGGCTCCCACCCCACACACATGTGTCACGGCCCCCCTGGCCCGTGTCACGCCCCCCCGTCCCCGGCCCCGCCCCCGCCGCGCGCGTGACGCTGTTCCGGCCCCGATCACCGCCCCCGCCGCGCGCGTCACGCCGTCCCGCCCCCGGCCCCGCCCCCGCCGCGCGCGTCACGCCGCTCCGCCCCCGGCTCCACCCCCGCCGCGCGCGTCACGCCGCTCCGCCCCTGGCACCGCCCCCGCCGCGCGCGTCACGCCGCTCCGCCCCGGCCCCGCCCCCGCCTCGCGCGTCACGACGCTCCGCCCCCTGCACCGCCCGCGCCGCGCGCGTCACGACGCTCCGCCCCCGCCGCGCGCGTCACGACGCTCCGCCCCCGCCGCGCGCGTCACGACGCTCCGCCCGCCCCGCGCGCGTCACGACGCTCCGCCCCCGCCGCGCGCGTCACGACGCTCCGCCCCCGGCACCGCCCCCGCCGCGCGCGTCACGACGCTCCGCCCCCGGCACCGCCCCCGCCGCGCGCGTCACGACGCTCCGCCCCTGGCTCCGCCCGCGCCGCGCGCGTCACGCCGCTCCGCCCCCGGCTCCGCCCGCGCCGTGCGCGTCACGACGCTCCGCCCCCGCCGCGCGCGTCACGACGCTCCGCCCCCGGCACCGCCCCCGCCGCGCGCGTCACGACGCTCCGCCCCCGCCGCGCGCGTCACGACGCTCCGCCCCCGCCGCGCGCGTCACGACGCTCCGCCCCCGCCGCGCGCGTCACGACGCTCCGCCCCCGGCACCGCCCCCGCCGCGCGCGTCACGACGCTCCGCCCCTGGCTCCGCCCGCGCCGCGCGCGTCACGCCGCTCCGCCCCCGGCACCGCCCCCGCCGCGCGCGTCACGACGCTCCGCCCCCGCCGCGCGCGTCACGACGCTCCGCCCCCGCCGCCCGCGTCACGCCGCTCCGCCCCCGGCACCGCCCCCGCCGCGCGCGTCACGACGCTCCGCCCCCGCCTCGCGCGTCACGCCGCTCCGCCCCCGGCTCCGCCCCTTCCCTCGCGCGCAATGTAGCCCCGCCCCTCGCCCCGCCCCTCTCCCCTCACGGCGCTTCCCGCCTCCGGCACCAGTCCCGCGCCGCTCCTGCACCTGCCGCCATCCGGAGCCCACCGGTCCGGCACCCGCCGCCGCCTGCAGCCACCCGCCAGCCCCCCGTGAGCCGCCGCCGTC